>NW_016922283.1:211886-313803 GCF_001483705.2 Eufriesea mexicana | reverse complement strand
GAATGCCGAAAACGTCATTTCACGGATTAAAATACATAATGGAACAAATAGAGCCGCCGGAGTTTTAAAGAGAGGACAGTGGAGTAATGCGTGCCGCAGAGAGTAATCACATCTACATTACCTGCCATAACTGCCGATTTCCTGCGGTGCGGCGATAGTACAAAGGGAAAGTGTCGTGGACGCCGCTCATAGGCGACGGTTGAGCCCACAGAGCGTTCCATGGATGCCACCAACAGGCGACGTTAGTACAGAGAATGCGTGTCGTGGCCACAGCCAATCGGCGGCAGTAGTAAACACGATGCGTTCCGTGATTCCGCCATTTGGCGGCAGTAATACTGAAAGTGTTAAATGTAACAGCATCTCTAGGATAGTCAACGTATAGTACGGTTGCGGCTAGAGATATTTACAACTGACATTACGATTCTTAGTATATTTAGCAGCAAAGCACTGTAGGCGTTGTATTTATCTGCTCAATGAATATACAGGTGCCGCACAAAATCTAGAATGACAAAAGAATATTCGGTTATTGCTCGAGACATTATCAACTGACAACTCAGTAACATGTACAGCCATCAGCATGGAACTGCAGCCGTTCAAAGAAATTATACACTGGCGACTTGAATTTCACGGAAGTTCTACAATAATCAATGTATGCCACAACTATGTATCGTGGTATTTACAATTCGCAGTACGGCAGTTGTTACATCCACAAATAGTATACCGGAACCGTTGGATTAGTGTGTTCAGCGTTGATATATATTCGACAGTCGTCCTACAATTATCAATGTATACACCAGGAATGGTTTGAGATATTTACAATTCCCAGTACGGTAGTCATTGCATCCACCAATAGAGCAATGCAGTCGTTGGGTCAGTCTGTGCTGTGATGATTTCAATTCTATTGGAATTTGAGAATGACAAAGGACTGAGAACACAGTGCTCAGCATAGCCATCGTTAGGGCACTGTAGCCGTTGGATTGATTTCTTCACTGATGATATGTATCCCACAGTAGTCCTAGTATAATCATTGCATACATCTGTATGTATAGAGATATTGAAAATTCCCAGTACGTTAGTTGTTACATCTGCCAAGAGAGCATTGTAGCCGTTGGATTATCCATTTCAGGGATGCTTTAAATTTCAATGCAAGTCTAGGGTAGTAAATATATCGCACGGTTATGGCTAAAGGTATTTACAGTTGTCAGTACTGCTCTTATTATTTCCATTAACAGGACACTAGATCGTTAGGATTGATATGTTCAATGATGATTTATATTATATTGCAATTCTAGAATGACAAACGACTGTTCCATAATCATTCGCGACATTAGCAATTCACGAAACCGTCCTGAGTACGGGCAGTATCACAGTACTGTACCCGCTGGATTTATTTGCTCACTGGTGACGTGAGTTCCAAAGCAAATCTACAGTAATCAACGTATAGTGAGGTTACAGCCGGAGATATTTACAATTCCCAGTACGGTAGTTGTTACATCCATCAACAGGGCACTGTAGCAGTTTTGCTAACCAGTTCAATGGCGATTAAGGTACTATAGCCATTCTAGAGTGAAAAAAGCAGATTCCTTATGGTTCGAGGTATCAGCAATCGACGTAACACTACTGGGTGTAGCCATTGGCACATTGCTGCTGTCGTTGGATTAATCAGTTCACAGAAGGTTTACGCCCTCAATAGATGTAGAATAATCAAAGTACACGTCAGTTAACGCAAGAGATATTTACATTTCCCTGTACGGTAGGTGGTGCACGCACGAATAGAGGAATGTAGGCGTTGTATTTATCCCTCAGTGATGATTTGGATACCACAGTAGCTCTAGAACAATCACTGTATACATGAATTATGGCTAGCAATATTTACAGTTCCCAATGCGGTAGATGTGATACCCACCTATAGAGCACTACAGCCGTTGGATTAATTTGTTCAGTGGTGACTTAAATTCCACAATATATCTGAAATAACCAATATGTACATGTGTTATTGCAGGAGACATTTACCATACACATCACAGTTGTTTGTACATCCACCAATTGTGAACTAATGCCGCTGGACAAGTTTGTTCACAGATGACGTAAATACATACGTACGTCTGGAGTAATAAATGTACAAGACTTTTGTGGCTAGAGATATTTACAATTCCCAGTACGGCTCCTACTGCATCAAATCAACGTAGCACTGTAACCGTTGCATTGACCTTTTCAATGCTGATTTAGATTCCATCGCAATTCGAGAGTGACAAAGGACTGACTCATTATCTCTCGGGACATTAACAACTGACGAAAGAGCATCGAGTGCAACAGTGACCACAGTACCATAGCCGTTGGTCTAATTTATACACTGATGATGGAACTTACAGAACGTGAGTAGAATATTCAATGTATAGTACTGTTATGGCTAGAGATATTAATAAACGTATGTACGTTTCTTACTAAATGCATCAACAGAGAACTCTAGTCGTCGGATTGATCTGTTCGGTGTCGGGTTAAGACCCTTTGCAGTTCTAGAGCGGCAAGGGACTGATTCATTATCACTCGAGAAGATAACAATTGTCGAAACAGGACCGAGTGCAACCATGATCACAGTACTTTAGCCATTGGACTAATTAGACTACTGAAAACTTAAATTTAACAGCAACTCTAGAATACTAAATGATTTGTATGGGTATGGCTAGAGGCATTTACGTCTGACATTACTGTCCATAGCGTATCTGTGGACACAGCTCCATAGCCGTTGGATTAAACTGTTCAATGCTTATCTTATTTACATGTCAACTCTAGAATGTAAAAGGCCAATGCGTTGTAGCTGGAGGTATGAACAATTGACATGTCGGTACTGAGTATAGGCATTGTCACAATACTGCAGCCGTCGGATTAATATGTTCACTGATGATGTATATTCCACGGCAGTTCTAGAATAAGCAATGTATACGTAAGGTATGGCTAGGGATGCTTACAATCCCCAGTAGGGGAGCCTATGCATCCACCGACAGAGTACCCTAGTCGTTGGACTAATCAGTCCAGTGATGGTTAAATACCATAGCATGTTTAAGGTAGTCTATGTATAGTACGTTCACGTCTTGGTATATTTACAATTTAAGGTACGGTTCTTAGTACATCCATCAAGAGATCACTCTAGCCGTTGGATTTATGTGTTCACTAATAACTAAGATTCTACGGCAATTCTAGAGTGACAAAAGACATACCCATTACCGCTCGAGACATTAACAATTTACGAAACAGTACTGTGTTCAGCCGTCATCAGATTACTGTAGCTGATGGATTAATTTCCTCACTAATCATGAAAATTTCAAAGCTAGTCTAGAGTAGCCAATGTATACATTAGTTATGGCTAGAGATATTTAAAATTCCCAGTTCGGTGTTTGGTACGTCCACTGAAAAATCACTGTAACCGTTGGATTAATGTGCTCCGTGAAAATTAAAATCCTATAGCAATTCTGGAATGACAAAGTACTGATCCATTAGCGCTCAAGGCAGTAACAATTGACGAAACAGATCTGAGTACAGCCTCCATGACATTACTTTATCCGATGGACTAATTTGTTCACACATGACTTTAATTCATTGGTAGATCTGGAATAATTAATGCATACTTCAGTTATGGCTAGAGATATTTGAAATTCAAGGTACGGTAGTCAGTGCGTTCACCAATGTATCACTGTAGCCACTGGATTTATCTGTTCAGTGAAGATATATATTCTATTGCAATTCAAGAACAACAAATGTCTGACGCATTATCTCTCGAGACATTAACGGTACGGCTCCTACTGCAGTCGAAACAGTACTGAGTATATAAACCATCACAGTACTTTAGCTGTTTGACAAATGTCTTCACTGGTTGCTTTAACTCCACAGTTGTTCTAGAATCATAAATGTATGCACCAATTAAGTATAGAGATATTTACAATTCCCAGCACTGATGTTGGTACATTCACCAATGGAGCGCAGTAACCGCTGCCTAATCAGTTGAGTGGTGATTAATGTTCGAAAGCAAGTCTAGGGTAAACAAAGTAGATTAAGGTTACGGCTAGTGGAAATCACAGTTGACATTACGGTTCCCATTACATCCATCACCACAGCACTGTAGCAGTAGGATTGATCTTTTGAATGTTGACTTAGATTCCATAGCAAATCTAGAATGATAAAGGGCAGATCCGTTAAAGCTTGAGATTCTAACAATTTGCATAAGAGTACTGCGTACGGCTGTCATCATATTACTGAAGCCGTTAGATGAAAGTGTTGACTGGTGACCTAAATTCCACAGTAGCTCTAGAATATTATATTCATGCATCAGTTGCTGCTGCTGATATTAACGATTCCCTGTATGGCAGTTGGTACATCTACAGATTAATTACAGTAGTCGCTGGTTTAATCTGTTCGGTGATGGTATAAACTGTAAAGCAAGTTTAGTGTAGTCGGTGCATTGTATGGGTATGGCTAGAGCTATCTACGACTGACAGTACGGTACTTAGTACGTACAGCAATAGTGCACTGTAGCCGTTCTACTAAACTGATCAATGATGATTTGGGTTCTATGGGAATACTATAATTTTCAAAGGACGTGTCCGTTACATTTCTATATCATAACAATTGACATAACAGTACTGAGTACCTTCGTCATCACATTAACTCCGCCTTTAGAGTATTTTGATCACTGATGACATAAATTCCACAGCAGTTCTAGAGTAACCTATGTGTAGGTCAGTTATGGCTACTAACATTTAAAATTCCCACTACGGTAGTTGTGACACCCACAGATAAAGTACTGTAGTCGTTGGATTAATATGTTCAGTAATGTTTTAAACTCCAAAGCCACTTTAGGGTAGTCGATGTATAGGACGCTTGCGGCGAAGCTAATTTAAAATTGACAGCACGGTTCGTAGTACATCTACCAACAGAGCACTGTAGCCGTAAAGGAAACATGACCTATGATGTTGTAGATTCTATTGCATCTGTAGAATTGCCAAAATCAGATCCGTCACAGCTCGAGGTAATAACAATTACCATGACGGCAATGAGCACAGCCGTCATCACAGTACTGCAGCCGTTGAATTAATCTTTTCTCTGGCGATATTATTACTATTGCAACTGTAGAATGGCAAAGGCCTGACCCATTATCCCTCGAGACGTTAGCAATTAACGAAACAGAACTGGGTGCAGCCATCACAGCAGTATTGCAGCAGACGGATTTATCTAGTCGCCGATGATTTAAATTCCACAGTAGCACGAGAGTAATCAAGGAATATATCAGTTATGGCTGGAGGGATTAACAAATCCCAGTATGGTGGATCGTACATTCGCTTATATATCTCTTTAGACATGGGATTAATCTGTTCAGTTATGATGAATATCCTATTGCAGTTCGAGAATGACAAAGGACAGATCCATTGCCGCTCGAGATATTAAGAACTGGCATCACATTGATAAGTGCAGTCATCATCACCGTGCTGTAGACGTTGGATTGATTTGTTCACTGAGCACGTAAGTTCAACAGTTGTTCTAGAGCAATCTGTGCATACATCGGTTAAGGCAAGAAACAACTTCCAGTGCGGCAGTTGTGACATCCGCCAGTAGAGTACTGGAGATGTTGGATTAAGCTCCTCAGTGATGATGTAAATACCTTTGCATTTCTAGAATGGCAAGGGATTGACCCATTATCTCTAAAAACATTAACAATTGACGAAAACGTCCTCAGTACAGATATAGTCAAAGTAATATAACCGTTGGACTAATTTCTTCAATAATAACATAATTTCATCAGCATTTCATGAGAAATGTATGTATAATAAGGCCATTGCTATAGATATCTACATTTCACAGTGCGGCACATAGTACATCCACCAGCAATGCACTGTAGCCCTAGATAAAACATGTCCAATTACGATGTGTATTGTACTGCAATTCTAGAATGTCGAGAGGCAGATCCGTTACAGCTCGAGAACGTAATAATTTCCGCAACGGCACTGAGTACAGCCATCGCCGCGGCACTGCAGCCGCTGGATTAATCTGTTCTATGATGATATAAATTCGGTTGCAATTCTAGAATGGTAAAGGTCTGACACGTTATCGCTCTGGACTCTTACAACTGACGTAACAGCTGTGTGCAGCCGTCACTACAGTACATTAACAGTTGGAATAATTTGTTCACTGTTAATTCAAGTTTAGCAGCAATCCTGAAATAATCCATGTACGGTACGGTTATGGCTACAGATATTTACATATGTTTGTGCGGTACTTAGAACATCCATAAACGCAGCACTGAAGCCGTTGAATTATCCTCTTCCATGTTGATGTAGATACTGTACCAATTTTAGAATGATAAAGGGCATATCCTTTATAACTCGAGATATTAACGACTGACATACCAGAGCTAATTACAGCCGTCGCCATAAAACTGCAGCCGTTGGAATAATTTGTTCGCTGATAACTTTATTTTAACGGCAGTACTAGTGTAATCAATGTGTCGTACGGTTATGGCTACGACTATTTGCAATTGACCGTGCCCTACACAGTACGTCCATCAAGAGAGAGCACTATCCGTTTGGTTATTCTGTACAATGAAGGTCTATATCCTATAGAAATTCTAGAATGACAAAGGCAGATACGCCACACCTTGAGGCATTAACAGCTGCGGAAACATTACTCAGCACAGCCATCATCAGAGTACATTAGCCGTTGGTCTAGTTTCTTCACTGTTAGATTGAATTTAGCAGCAACACTAGAGTTTTAAATGTATCGTACGGTTTTGTTTACAGATATTTACCATTGATAGTGCGGTACTTGGTTCTTCCACGTACAGGGCACTGTGGCCAAAGAATTAGTATCTTGAGTGATGATGTAGACTTCATAGCAATTTTAGGTTGACAAAGGTCAGATCCCTTACAGCTCGAGATATTAAAGATTGACGTAACAGTACTGAGTGCAGTCACCAGCATATTGCAGCAACCGTTAGAGCAATCTGTTCGCTGATGATGTAAATTCCACAGCATACATTGAATAATCAATTTATGGTACAGGTATGTCGAGAGTCATTTTCAATTTACAGTATTGTACTTTCTACGTCCACCAAAGGATCACAGTAGCCGTTGTACTAATCTGGTCACAGGTGACTTTAATTCTATAGCAATCCAAGAAGTGCAAAGGGCTGAAACATTATCGCTCGGGACATTAACACTTGACAACACTGTACTGAGTAGAGCCATGGTAAATGTATCGTAGGCGTTAGGTAAATTATTCACAGATTATGCAAGTTCCACAGCAACTCTGTAATAAACAATGTACAGGACGGTTACGGCTAGAGATATTAGCAGTTAGCGCTACGGTACATGGCACATCCACCAACAGAGCGCTGTCGCCGCTCGATTAATCTGATGAATCATGACTATATTCTAGAGCAATAATAGAATGTCAAAAGTCATATCCATTATCGCTCGATATGTTAATAACTGACAACGCAGTACTGAGTATAGCCACCAACAGGGCACTGTTGCCGCCGGATTAGTCTCTTGTCTGATGATTTAAGCTCTATAGCATTTCTAAAGTGTCGATTGGCAAATCCATAATCGTTCGAGATGTTAACAATTGGTAAAATGGTTCTGATTACAGTCGTCACAGTAATGTAGCCGTTGTGTTCAATTGCTCACTGGATACCTTTAACGGCAAGGCAATTCTAGAATAACCAATATACAGATCAGTTATGGCTACAGACACTTACAATTGAGAATACGGTACTCGGTACATTCACCAATATAGCACTGTGGCCGGTGAATTGATCTGTTCACTGGTGATTCGAATTCTGTGACAATTCTGGAATGACGACAGGTAGATCCCTTATCGCTGGAGATGTTACTAGTTCACAATACTGTATTGATAACAAGCATCTGCACAATAGCGTAGACGTTGGATTAATTTTTACACTGATGATGTAAATTCCTCAGCAGTTCTTGAATGATGAACGTATATGCCGTTTTTGGGTAAAGATATTTACAATAGACAGTACAGTATGTATTATATCTACGACCAGAGCGCTATAGCCGGTGGACTATTCTGTTCAGTGACCATTCAAGCTCTATAGCTATTATAGAATGATATGTGGATAGACCATGTGTGAATAGTGACATTGAAAAATTCCGATACTCTACCGTGTGTTGGCATCTACTCAATACTATAGCCATGGCGTTATTTGCATCGTTGACCGGCTAAACCCTACAGAAGTTGCGGAATGGTCAATGGACCGAGCAGTTGTCGCTGGGCACATTGAGATTTTTCAATGCCATACTGAGAATAGCCATCAAAATTGCACAGAGACGGGTTTGAATAACATGGTAGCGCGTAACTTAAATTCTATAGTAAAACTAGAACGACAGAAGGCAGTTCCGTTATCGCTTTAGATATTAACAATTTACGTCACAGGAATGATGACAGCCATCATCACAGTGCTACGGCATTTAGATCAAGTGTTCCCTGATGATTTTAATTGCACAGACACTCTACAGTTTTCATTGCTTAGATGAGTTGTGCCTAGATATATCTGCAATGGGCTGTACGGTGGTTACTACATCAATCAACAGAGCACTGCGGCAAACTGTTTAATCTGTGCAGTCATGAATTAAACTGTATTGCAGTTATATAATGATCAATGGATTGATAAATTGACGCTGGAGACATTGACATATGACAAAGTAGTAATAAGGACCGTCGTCATAACAGCACTGTAGCTCTTATAATAATTTGATCACTCATCACTTTAATTCAACCTCAAATCGAGCATAATCGATGTATAGATTAGCCGTTTCTAGAGATGTTAACATATGGCAGTACGGTACCTGGAGCTTCCACCAACAGAGAACTATTGCCGTTAGGTTAACATGTTCAACGTTGATTATATTATGTAGCAATTCCATAATGTGAAATTACTGAACCATTATAACATCAGGCATGAACAATTGATATAGCTGGACTGTGTACAGCCGTAATCACAGTAATGTAGGTGTTGGAATACTTTGCCTACTGATGATGTAAGTTCTACAGCAGTTCTAGAATATTTAATGTATTGTAAGGATGCGGCTGGAGGTGTTTACGACAGACATTGTGGCACTTAGTATGTCCAGCAGCAAAGCACTGTAGCCGTTGGATTAATCTGTTCAATGATGCCTTAGTTTCTATAGGAATTGTAGGAAAACAAAGGGCAGATCCTATATCCGTCGTAATATTTACTATTGCCAACACAGTACTGCATGCAGCCATCACCACAGTTTCGTAGCACTAGGAACAATTTGCGCAAGGATGACCTAAATTCCACAGAAATGCTGGAATAATCAATGCACATTACGGGTACGTCTAGAGATACTTACAACTTACAGTTCGGTACCTGGTGGATCAACCAACGGATCTCCGTTGCCGTTCCATTAATCAGTTCAATGATGATCTAGGTTCCACGCCAATTCCAGAATAAAATTAGGCAGATCCTTCATCCCTCCTAATATAAACAATTGACAACACTGTACGGAGTACAGCCATCATCACAGTACTCTTGCCGATGGAATCCTTTGTTCACTGATAATTTAAGTTTAACTGCAATTCTAGAGCAATCAATGTATCGTACAGTTATGGCTAGAGATATCTGCAATTGGCAGAATTGTTCTCAGTACATTCACAAATAGAGCACTGCATGTGACGGATTAATCTGTACAGAGATTATTTAAATTGCACAGGAGCTCTGGGCTTGTCAATGTAAATATCACTTACGTGTAGAGGTACTATAGTTCCCAGTACCGTATCTGGTACATCCACCAATGCAGCACGGTCGCCGTTTGACTAATCCATCCAGTGACGATTTATATCCTATTGCAAATCTAGAATGCCAAAGGTCTTACCCACTGTCGTGCGAAACAATAACAATTGTGGTAACGGTACTGAGTACAGCCGCCATCAGAGTACTTTAGGCGTTGGGCAAATTTGTTCAGTCTCAACATATGTTGAACAGCATTTCTAGGATATTCAATACATAGTACGCCTGTGGCTACAAATATTTACATTTGACAGTACGGTACTCAAAACATCCATCAACGGAGCACTGCAGCCGTTGAATTATCATGTTTAATGATGATGTATATCCTATGGCTATTCTAGAATGACAAAGGGCAGATCCGTTGCAGCTCGAGATATTTGCATCTGACAACTCTGTACCCAGTACAACCAACATCACAGTACTGCAGCCGTTACGTTCATCTCTTCACTGACGATTTAAATCCCACAGCAAAACTAGAAAAATCTATGTGTGCATTAGTTATGTATAATGTTATTTTCAATTCCCAGTACGGCACTTAGTACATCCACCAATAGAGCACTGTACCCGTTGGATTAGTCTGCTCGTGGATGATATAAAATCCAAAGGAAATCTGGGGTAGTCAATGTATAATGCGGTTATGGCAAGAGGTTATTACATTTGACAGTACGGTTCTTAGTACAACCATAAATATGGCAATGTAGACGTTGAATTGATTTGTTTGATGATGATTTATGTTCTATATCATCTCAAGAGTGACAAAAGACATATCCATTAGCGCTCGATGCTTTAACAACTGACAACATAGTACCGGGTGCAGTCGTCGTGACAGTATGGAGGCCGTTGTGTTAATTTGTACACTTACGTTTTAAGTTTCAAAGCAGGACTAGAGGAATCATGGTATCGTACGGTTGTGGCTACAGATATTTACTAATGTCAGTACGCTACCTGGTAGATGTATCAACAGAGCGCTGTAGCAATTGGATTGACCTTTTCAATGATGGTATATATCCGGAAGCAATTCTAGGTTAGTAAAAGGCAGTTCCGTTACATCTTGAGATATTAGAAAATGGCACAACAGTACTGAGCACAGCCACCGTCCCTCTAATGCAGCTGTAGCATTAATCTGCTAACTGATGATTTAAATTTCACAATAATTCTAGGATAATATTTGTATAGATCCGTTATGTCTACCGATATTTACAGTTCCCAGTACGGTAGTTGGTGCATCCACCGATAAAGTGCTGCAGTCGTTGGAATAATCTCCCCAGTGATGGCTTAAATTTCATGGCAAGTATATAGCAATCAATTTATAGGACGGTAATGGCTACAGATATCTCCAGTTCACAGTACGATCCTTAGTACAGGCATCTTCGCAGTGCTGTAGACGTTGAATCGCTTGTTCCCTAATGATGTTAATTCCACAGACATTCTAGAATAATCCATGTATGGTGCGGTTATGGCTACAGATATTTACAATTCACAGTACTGTACTTAGTAAGAAGTTCAACAGAGCAATGTAGCCGTTGAAAGACATGTTCAATTAGGATGCATATCCTATTGCAACCCTAGAATGACAAAGAACTGGTCCTTTAGAGCACAAGATATTGTCAATTGTCATAACGGCAATGAGTACATGCATCATCACGGTAATGTTGCCGTTGGACTAATTTGACGAACGGTGATGCAAATTCCAAAGCATGAATAGATTAACCAATGTATAGGGCGGTTATGGCTAGAGTTGTTTCCATTTGAGTGTACGGTTCCATTACTTCCATCAACAGGGCGCTGTAGCCACTGGATTAACCATCTCAATGATCATATATTTTCCATAGCCATACCAGAATGACAAAACACGGAACCGTTATAGCTCGAGGTATTAACAATTGACATAACAGTGCTGAGAATAGCCATCAGAACAGTGCTGTTGCCGTTGGAGTATAACGATCACTTATGATGTAAATACCACTGTAATTCTAGAGTAATCAATGTATATAGCAAATACGGCTGGAGATATTACCAATTCAAGTACGGTCGTTGGTACATCATTCAACACGGCACTGTATCCGTACGACTAACCTGTTCAATGATGATTTAAAATTTATAGCAACTACGGAATGATAAAAGACAGATTCATTATCCCTTAAGAAATTAACAATTGACAACACAGTCCGGAGTGAAGCCTTTATCACAGTACCATGGTCATTGAAATTATTTGTTCAATGGTGATTTGAATTCCAATGTAAATCTAGAATAACCTGTTTATAGAACGGTTATGGCTACTGATAAGTACAATTAGCAATACGATGCATACTACACCTACCATAAGAGCACTGTTCTGGTTGGATTAATCTGTTTACTGTAGAACTGTATTTGGCAGCAATTCTAGAATGAAGAATGCAGATCCATTACACCTTGATATATTTGCAGATGACGATACAGTACAGAGTATGCGTATCATCAGATTACTATAGTCGTTTGATGTACTTATTCATTGATGATTTATATTCCACAGCCACTCCAGAACGATGAAGGTGAAGCACAGTTATGGCTAGATATATATACAAATGATATTACGGTACTTAGTACATTCACCAGCAGATCGCTGTAGCTGTTGGATTAACCTGCTCGCTGACGGCTCACACTCAAGAGCAATTCTAGAATGACAAAAGGCATAACCATTATCGCTCTTGATATTGACAAACGGAAACACAGTACTGAGTCCAGCCAACATGATGGTACTGGAGCCGTTGGAATAATTTGATCAAAGATAATATAAGGTCCACAGGAATTCTAGAATAACCAGTATGGAGTACGAATATATCTGGAGATGTTTACAGTTGAAAGCGCGGTGCGTAGTACAAACACCAAGAGATCACTCTAGATGTTGGACTAATCTGCACTCTGGTGATATATATTCTACAGATATTATTGTATGAAATATACAATTCCATTACTCCTCGAGTTATTGGCAATGGACAACACAGAGTACAGCCATCATAACGGTGCTGTTGCCGTTTGACTATATTGTTCACTGATGAGGCAAACTTCAAACCAATTCTAGAATAATCAACGTATAGCACGGTTATGGTTTGAGATACTTACAATTGACAGTACGGTAAGTATTGCATGCACCACCAGAGCACTCCAGCAGTTGAATTAATCTGTTCACTGGTGACCTACATCCAATAGCAATTCTAGAATGAGGAAAGGCAGATCCAGCATACCCCTATATATAAACTTTTGAGAAGACGTTCCTGAGTACAGCCATCATTACAGTTGCGTATGCGTTGGAAAAATCTGTTCATTGATGATTTAAAATCCAATGTAGTTCTAGAATAATGAATGTATATTACGATTACGGCTGGAGAGATTAACATGGACAGTACGGTACTTACGGCATCATCCATCAGGGCATTGTAGCCCATGAATTAATCGGTTACAAGGTGATATTGTTTCTATAGCAATTCTAGAATATCAATGGATATATCCATTTTTGATTGGAGATATTAACAAATTCCAACACAGTACTGAGTGCAGCCATCGTCAAAGTACTGGATACGTTGGAATAATATGTTCATTGATGACTTAAATTACACGGCCATTCTAGGATTAACAATATATATAACTATATTACTGGTTTGTCTAGAGACATTTACAATTGACAGCGCGGTACGTATTACATATTTCAAGATATAACTGTAGCTGAAGGTATAATCTGTTTTCTGATGGTATGTGTTCCGCAGGAATCCAAGAAAGAAAAATGGCAGATCCATTACACCTAATGGAATTTGCAATTGATAACACAGTACATAGTACCGCCATCGTTACAGTACTGTGGCAGTTGGATTACTTTGTTCACAGGGGATATAAATTCCAAAGCAACGCTGAGAATAATCAATGTATGTTGCAGTAGTGGCTTGATATACATACAATGGACAGTACGGTACATAGTGCGTCCACGAGGAGGGCGCAATTGCAGGATAAATCTGTTCAGTGGTGATTTAAATTCTGTAGGGATCATAGAATGGCAAAATACAGATTCATGCTTCCTTAAGATATTAAGGATTCGATACACAGTCCTTAGCGTGGCCATCACCTGAGTTGTACAGCCGTTGGAATAATTTTTTCATTGACGTTTTAAATTCCAACCTAATTCTAGAATAACTATTGTATTTAATAACTAACTATGTTATGTCTAGTGATAAATACAATTAGGAATAGGGTGCCTATTACATCTGCCAACAGAATACTCTACCCGTTGTATTAATATTTTCGCAGATGATTTATATTCTGCAGAAATCCAAGAATGAAAGAATACAGGTGTACTATCCCTCTAGATATAAACAATTGACAATGGAGTACTGAACACAGCCGTAACAACAGTACCGTAGCAATTGCACTACTCTGTTCACTGGTGATTCAAATTCCAATGCTAATATTGAAAAATCAATGTATATTACGGCTATGCCTGGAAATAGTTACAGTTGACAGCACGTTTCGTATTACATACATCAACAGATCATTGAAGCAGTTGGATGAACGTGTTCAATGGTCATATATATTCTGTAGCGTTTCTAGAATGACAAATTACAGATCCTTTGCGTCGCCAGGTATTAAAAATTGACAAACCAGGAATGAGTACTGCCATCATGACAGGATCGTTGGCGTTGGATTAGTTTGTCCACTCACGACTTGTATTCAACAGCAATTCAAGAATAATCAGTGCATAGTGCGGTTACGGCTAAAGGCATTTACTACTGACAGTAATGTACTTAGCGCACCCACCAACGGAACACTGTAGCTACTGGATTTAACTGATCCTTTATGATCCATATTTTATAGCTATTATAGAATAACAAATGACAGAGCCTCTATCGCTTGAGATATTAGCAATTGACAACACAGTGCTGAGTTCAGCCATCTTCGCAGTACCGTAGCAGTTGGGTAACGTTGTTCATTGATTTCGTAAGGCCCACAGCCGTTCTAGGATAATCAGTGTATAGTACGATTATGGCAAGGGATATTTGCAGCTTGCATTGCGGTACTCGGCACATCCACCAAAGGAGCAATGCAGCCGGTGGACTATTCTTTTCACTGATGACTTAGATTTTATGGCAAACCTGCAATGACTAATTACAGATCCATTGTATCGCCAGGCGTTAACAATTGACATGGCAGGATTGAGTACAGCCTGAGAAACGTAGACGTTGTGTTAGCTTGCACACTTGTGCCGTAAGTTCTACAGCTATTCTAGGATAGCGAATGTAATGTACGGATATGTCTGGGGATGTTTACAATTGGGAGTTCGGTAATTAGTACATGCACCAGAAGAGGACTGTTGCCGTCGGAACAATCTGCTCAATGATGATTTAGGTTCTATATCAGCACTAGAATGAAAATAGGCAAATCCATTGTCCCACGAGATAAAAAGAATTGACAACAATGTAATGAGCAGAGACATCGTCACAGTACTCTATCCCTTGGATTACTTTGTTTACTGACGACTTTTTATTCCATAGCAGTTCTAGAACCACAAAACACGTATTCATTATGCACCGATATATTATCAATAGACAACGCAGTACTGGGTACAGTGAACGTCACAGTACTGTAGGCTTTGTATTACTTTCCGCACTGATGATATACATTCCGAAGGAATTCTGAGATAACCTGCATACAGAACAGTTGTGGCTAGAGATATATGCAATTAGCATTATAGTACTAACTACATACACAAACAAATCGCTGTAGCCGTTGGACGAAGCTGTCCAATAATGACATATATTCAATAGCAATTCTTGAATGGCAAAGGACATATCAGCTGTAGCTCGAGACATTATACGTTGACGAAACAGGACTGAGTACCGCCATCATTACAGTACTCAGCTGTTGGAATAATTTCTTCACCGATAACTTATAATCATCAGCAGTTCTAGAGTAATCAATGTATCGTACGGTTATCGTTAGAGATATTTCCAATAGACAGTACGGCACCTAGAAATTCACAAATAGGGCACTGTTGCCGTTGGATTAAACTGTTCAACGATGATTAGCATTTTGTGGCAATTATAGAGTGACAGCGGATATATAAATTATCGCTCGAAACATTTTCAATTGACATCCCAGTAATAGGTGCAGCCATCGACACAGTACCGTAGAAGTAGGTATAATTTGTTCATTGATGACTTAAATTCCAAAGCAAGTCTAGAATAATCAATGTACATTCTGTTATGGCCAGAGATGTTTACATCTGGCAGTAGGCTACTTGGTACATCCATCATAAGAGCACTGTAGCGGACGGACTAACAAGCTCCGACATGATGTACGTATTATAACAATGCTACAGTGACAAAAGTCAGTTCCATTATATCTAGAGGAGTAAAAAATTGATACTCGGTACATAGCACAGCCATCATCACAGTGCTGTGGAAGTTGGATCAATTGCTCACTGAGGAATTGCATTCTCCAGCAATTCCTGAATCGTCAACGAGTGGTACTGTTACGGCAAGGGATGTATAAAGTTGGCAGTGTGGAACTCAGTCCACGCACCAGAAGAGCACTGTAGCCGATGTATTAATTTGATGCATGATGATCTTGATACTCTAGCAAATCTAGAATGACGAAAGACAGATCCATGTCCCCTCGAGGCATATATAATTGACAACGCAGTAGTGAATACAGCCATCATCACAGTACTGCAGCCGTTGAATAACATTGTCCACTGTTGTCGTATATTCCAAAGCAATTCTAGATTAAGCAATGTATATTACGGGTGTGACTCGAGATATTTACAATTGACAGTCCGTTAGATAGTACTTCCTCCAAAAGGGATCTGCTGGCGTTGGATAAATTTGTTCGCTGTTGACGTAAATTCCGAAGCAAACCTATAGTTATCAATGCATCATACGGTTACGTCTGGTGATATTTACGAATCCCAGTACGGTAGTTGGCACATCCTTCAAGAGGGCACCGTTGCCTTCGGATTAACGTGTACAGTTCTGCCTTAAATTCCACTGCAGTCCTAGCGTAATCAATGTATACGTCAGGTATGGCTAGAGATGTTAAAAATACCCTGTACTGTATTTGGTAGGTTCATCGGTAAGGCACAGTAGCAGTTGGATTAGTCTGCTCAGTTATGATTTGAACACCATTGCAATTCTAGAATGTCAAGCGACTGACACATTATCCCTTCGGATATTAACAATTGACGAAACAGTACTCAGTACAGCCATCATCACAGTTCCGTAGCCCCTGGATTAATTTGTTCACTAGTGATGTAAGTTCCGACGCATGTTTGGAATAATCAATGCATGCCACGGTTATGGCTAGTGTTACTTATATCTGTCGGTACGGTTCTTATTACACCCATCGGCAGAACACTGTAGCCGTTGGATTAATCGCTTCAGTGACGATATAGGTACTACGGCAATTCAATAATGGCAAATATCTGACATGCTATCGCTGGATATATTAACAATTGACACAATAGTACCGTGTACAGCCATCATAACAGTATTGCTGCTGTGGGATTAACCTATCCACTTATGAAATAAATTCCCCGGCAGTTCTAGAATAATCAATGTATACATCAATAATGTCAAGAGATGTTAGAGTTCCCTGTGCGGTATTTGGAACATCCACCAATAGGTCACTGCAGCCGTCTTATTAATGTGTTCAGCGTTGATTTGGATAAGGCGGTAGCTCTAGAATGATCAATGCATGCGTCAGTTATGGGTAGTGGTATTTGCAATTCCCAATACGGTAGCTGGTACATCGACAAGTAGTGGAATGAAGCCTTTGGATTAATCTGTGCAGTGATTATATAAATTCTATTCAATTGTATAATGACAAAGGAACGAGCAATTTTCGCTGGAAATTTTAAAAATTGCCAAGGCAGTACTGAGTACAGCAATCACAACTGTACCTTTACCGATCAAACAATTCTTTCACTGATAACTTAAGTTTATCGGCATCTCAATATTAGCCAATATACAGTACCGTTATTGCTGGAGATATTTACAATCGACAGTAGCGTACTTAGCACATCCATCAACAAAACACTGTAACCGTCGGATCGACATGGTCAATCATGATGTAGATTCTATGGTAACACTAAATTGACAAAAGACGTATCGGTCAAAGCTCGGGTTATTAGCAGTTGACATGACAGTACTGAGTACAGTCATCATCACAGTACTAGAGCCGCGGGATTATTCTGTACACAGATGTTTTGTATTCCACACTTGCTCTAGAAGGTTCACTGTATACATCAGTTAAGGCTAGAGATATCTATAATTCCCAGAACGGTGGAGGATACATCCACCAACAGTGCACTGCAGCCGCCGGATTAAATTGTTTAGTGATGATTTGATTTCCACAGGAATTGTAGAATAATAAATATCTACATCTGTTATAGCTAGAGATAGTAACAATTCTCAGTGCTGCAGTTCACCAATATACATTCACCAATATAGCACTGTAGCCATTGGATTCATATGTCCAGTGACGGTTTAAATGGTATAGCAATTCTGGAATGAAAAAGGACTGAGCCACTATCTCTCGATACCGGGTATACAATACCGGGTACAATCATCACCCCTGTACTTTAGCCGTTGGAATAATTTATTCTCTTATCACTTATATTTAACAGTAATCCCAGAATAATCAATATATGGTAGACCTTTGGTTACAGATATTTATAGCTGACGGAACGGGATATAGTACGTGCATCGACGGAGCACGGGAGCTGTTGCATTTACCTGTGCACTGACGATGTAGGTTCTACAGCAACCCTAGAATGACATGACATCGATCCCTTCTAGCTCTAGGTATTAACAATTTACATAACATTACTGAGTACAGCATTCATCATAGTCCTGCAACGACTGATTTAACCTGTTCAGGGATCATTTAAATTCCACTGTATTTCTGGAATATCCAAAGTTTACGTCAGTTATGGCTGGAGATATTTTCAGCTCTCAGTACGGAGGTCGGCGCGTCAACCAATAGAGCACAGTAGCTGTTGGTTTAATCTTTTCAGTAGAGCTTAAATCCTGTTGCTATCCTAGAAAGACAACGGACTGGCCAATTATCGCTTGAGACATAAACTGCTGACGAAACAGTACTGAGTACAGCCATTATCACAGCACTTTAGACGTTGGATTGAGTTGTTCACTCATGCAAATTGCAAAGCAAGTCTCGAATTATCAAACCATAGTACGACTATGGCTAGAGATATTTACAATTGTAAGTGCGGTTCTTAGTACATCCATCATCAGAGAACTAGGAATTGGATTAGCCTGTTCACTGACGAGTAATATTTCACAGTAGCATTGGAAAAATCATTGTTTCCATTAGATATGGCTAGAGATATTTGCAACTGTCAGTATGCTACTTAGTGCAGCCATCGTCACATAACTGTATCCGCTGGTCTTATTTGTTCACTGATGATATAGGTAACACATCATTTCCAGGATAATCAATGTATACATCGGGTACGGGTAGAGGTATTTACCATTCGCAGGCGGTAGTTATGGTATCCACCAATGGAGCAATGTAACCGTTGTATTAAGCTGTACAGCGATGCTCTAAATTCTATTGTAATTCTAGAATGACAAATGACTGGCCCATTATCTCTCGAGATATTAACTACTGTCGAAAGAGTACTGAGTACAGCCATGATCACAGTAACTTCACCGATAGGCTAATTTGTATACTGGTAACTTAATTTCAGCAGAAGTTCTGGAATAATTAATGCGTAGTACGGTTATGGCTACAGCTATTTAAAATCAACGTTACGGTACTTAGTACATTCATCAACAGAGAGCTGTAAACGTTGAATGTAACTGCTAAATGATGATGTAGGGTACATTGCAAATCTACAATGACAAAATACAGATCCGCTATAACTCGAAATATTAACAAATGCCATAACTGCAATAAGAGCAAACATCATCACATTACTAGAGCCGTTGGATTAATCTGTTCACTGACGATATGTACTTCATAACAGTTGGAATTTACTACTGTGGAACTTTTGTTACTAGTGATCAAATAACTACAAGGGCTGCAGTACTGTCATGATTACTTAGTACCTTGTTGTCTGCTGTTAGTATGTTGACCAGCAATGAACCTGTCTCTTGTCAGTTTAGAATTGTTATAGGTTCTATATCATAATTCAATAGATCAATCCAGCGGCTTCAGTGCACTGTTGATTGACGTGCCAAGAACTTAGGTGTGTATTGTAAATTACCCTAGCCATAACCGTACTACACAATGACTACCCTAGACACGCTTTGTAATAAAAATCGTCACTGAGCAGATTAATTCATCGGCTGCAGTACTGTGATGGTTACTGCTGCCAGTCCTGTTATGTCAACTGTTAATGTCTCGAGCGATAACGGATCTGTCTTTTGTCATTCTAGAATAGCTATGGAGTGTAAGTCATCGTTGTTCAGGATAAACCAGCGGTAACGGAAACTTGATGATGGATGTACTAAAAACGGCACTGTCAATTACACATATCTCCTGCCATAAACGGAATATATATTCATTAATCCACATTTGCCTTGGAACTTATTTAACCAGTGGACAAATTAATCCAACGGCTACAGTACTGTGGTGACGGACGTACTCTTCACTGTTTCGTCACTAGTTAATGCCTGGAGTGATAAAGAGCGAGTCAATTGTCATTCTGGAGCTGCAATAGAATGTAAACAATCACTGGTTATAATAATCCATTGTATTCATTGATTATTGTATATCTATTGCGGTATTTGAGACATCAGTGAACAGATAAATCCAACGGTTGCAGCACTGTGCAGATTGCTTCCTAAGTAGTGTTATGTCTTTTGTTAATATCTCTAACTATAACGGAACTCTCTCTTGTCATTTTATAATCGCTATGGAGTCTACATCATCATTGAACATGTCAGCTCAACAGCTGCAGTGCTCCGTTGAATGATGTAGCCACTACAGTTCTCCCAATTGCAAATATCCGCAGTCATAACCGAACTATACGTTGATTTTACCTGAATTACCCTTAAACATGAGTTATGAGTTGACAAATTTGTCGCGCCTCTATATTATTGCGATGATAGCAGTACTCAATACTCTTTCGTTAATTGCTAATGCCTCCAGCGATAATGGGCCAGTCCTTTTTCATTTTAGTATGTCAAGAGTATATAAATCATCAGTGAACAGTATTGTTCATTGGCTACAGTGCACTGTTGGTGAATATGCCAAGTACCGCACTGTCAATGGTAAATGTCTCTAGCCGTAACCATAATATACATTGATTCTCCTAGAATTTCTTTCGAGCTTAAGCCATCAATAGTCAAATTATATCAACTTCTACAATACCTTGATGATGGCTGCCCTGATTACTGTGTTATTAATTCATAATATTTCAAGCGACAATGTATTCTTCCGCTGTCATTTTAGAATTTCTATAAAATCGATGTCATCACTAAACAGTTTAATCCAAGGGCTACAGTGATCTGATGCTGGATGCAATAAGTACCATACCGTCAGTTGTGGAAGCCTCTTATCAAAACCATACTATATATTAATTATTCTAGAATGGCTGTGGAATATAAATCCTCACCTGACAGATTAATCCAGCTGCAGCAGTACTGAGATATTGGCTGCTATCCGTAGTGTGGTGTCAATTGTTAATGTCTCGAGCTATAAGGGAATAGCATTTTGTTGTTCTAGAATTGACATAGAATCTACAAAATCACAGAAGATGTTACCTCAACGGCTAGCGTGCTCAGTTAATGGATGTACTAAGTAGCGTACAGTCAATTGTAAATATCTGCAGCCATAGCCTTACTATGCATTGGTTATTCTAGGATTGATGTTAAACCCAAATTGTACGTAAACAATTTTGTCCATAGTAAAAACCTTTGTTATGATGGCTGCGCTCAGCACTGTTTCGTCAATTGTGAAAGTCTCGAGCGATAATGTGCCAGTCCTTCGTCATTCTAGAATTGAAATACAACTTAAATCACTACTGAACGGATTAATCCAACGGCTAGGGTAATGAACTGGCAAATGTGCATATTACCGTACTGTGAATATTAAATTCCTCTAACAATAACTGATATATACAATGAACATTTTAGAACTACCGTGGAATGCAAATCATCACTGAACAGATTAATCCAAAGGCTACAGCGCTTTGTTGGTGTATGCAGCAAATTCAGAACTGGGAACTTCAAATATCTCTGTCCGCAGCTCATGTATACCTTGATTCTTCTAGAAACAATGTGCAGGTTAAGTCATCACTGACTATATTAATCCATCCGCTGCATTGCTGCTGTGATTGCTGCAGACGGTAACGTTATGCCAATTGCGAATGTATCGAGCGATAACGCGACTGTGCTTTAACATAATGGTATTGCAAAAGAACTTAAGTCATCACTGAACATATTATTCCAACGGCTGCAGTGCTTTATTGGTGGATGTACTGAGAAACGTGTTGTCAACTGCCAATATCTCCAGCCACAACCGTACTATACATTGACAACTATAGAATTGCCGTTAAACTAGTACTATTTGTGCACAGCTTATTCAGATGGGTAAAGTGCTGTAATGACGGCTGCATTTAATACATTTTCGGTAATGGTTAAGGTCCCGAGCGATAATGGGTCAGTCGTTTGCCATTCTAGAATTGCAATAGGATTATATCACCAGAGAACTGATTAATCCAAAGGCTGCAGTATTGTGATGATGCCTGAACTCAGGGACGTCATGGCAATTGTTAACGTCTCGAGCTGCAACGGATCTGTCTTTATCCATTCTACAGCAGCAATAGAACTTACGTCACCGATGGCCAGCTTTTCTCAACGGCTGCAGTGCTCTGTCGATGAATGTACTAAGTGCCGTACTGTCAATTGTAAATATCTGCAGCAGTGAACGCGCTATACATAGATTATTCCAGAAATGCAGTTACAATAAGAGTATTAGTGAACAAATTACCCCAACGGTTATTGCACTGTGGGCATAACTCTACTCAGTGCTCCTTCGTCAATTCTAAATGTCTCGAGCAATAATGTGTCAGTACTTTGCCATTCTAGAATTGTAATAGCACCCACATCACACAGAATCGATTAATCCAACGGCTGCAGAACTTTGTTGATTGCTGTAATCAGTGCCGTCGTGGCGATTGTTAATATCTGGAGCTGCAAAGGAGCAGTATTTTCTCATTCCAGATTTGCAATAGAATATACATCTTCATTGAACAGGTTTTTTCGGCGGTAACAGTGCTCTGTTGATGGATGTACTATGTACCGTACTGTCAATTGTAAATATCTGAAGCAATAACCGTACTGTACATAGATTATTCTAGATTTGCTGATAAAATTAAGTTATCAGTCAAGGGATTAGTCCAACGGATTAGGTACTGCTATGATGTCTCTACTCAGTTCTGCTCCCGCAGTTGTATGTGTCTCGAGCTGAAACGTATCTGTCCTTTGTAGTTCCTGAATTGTCATAGAATCTATGTCGTCGTTGAACAGGTTAATCCAACTGCTGCAGTACACTCTTCGCGGGTTTACCGGCTACCGTGCTGTTAACTGTTAACATCTCTAGGAAGATCAGATATATAAAATGATTATTCCAGATCTGCAGTGGAATTTAAAACGGCCCTGAACAGATTAGTACAAGGGCTATAGTGCTGTCATCATGGTTGTACTTAGTACTCTGTTTTCAGTTGTGAATAGCTCGGAAGGTAATGGATCTCTCCTTTGTCATTCTAGAGTTTCACTAGAATCTAAGTCATGATTGAGCAGAACAGTCCAACGGCAACAGTTCCCTGTTGATGCATGGAGTAAGAACCGTACAGATATTGTATATAGCTCTAGCCATGACCCTACTATACATTGATTACCTTAGACTTGCTTTGTAATTTACATCATCAGCAGGCAAATTAGTCCAGAGGCTGCAGTATTGTCATGATACCTGTACACAGTACTGCTTCGTCAATTGCTAATATCTCGAGCGATAATGAGTCCGTCATTTATGGCAGTAGAATTGATATAGTGTGTATGTTAGCATTGAAGTGATCAAACCACGGCAACAGTGCTCTGTTGATGGATGCACTAGGAATCGTACAGTTAATTGGGAATATCTCCAGCCGCATCCGTCCTATACCTTGACTACCCTAGATTTGCTTTGTACGTTAAGTCATCTGTGAACAAATTTATCCAACGTATACATAGATTGTTCTGGAACTACTGTGGAATTTAAATGGTCAGTCAACAGATTAATCCAACTGTTGCAGCACTGTGCCTGCAGCTGTACTCGGTACCGTCATGTCAATTGTTAATGTCTCAAGATTTAACGGATCTGCCTTTTGTCCCTCTAGGATGGCTACAGAACATGTGTCATCAATCAACAGGTTAATCTATCGACTACAGCGCCCTGTTGATGGGTATACCGACTACCGTACTGGGAATTGTAGACACCTCCTGTTACAGCCGTACAATTCATTGATTACTACGGTCTTTCTTAGGAACTTACGTCACCAGTGGGCAATTTAGTCCAACGTCTACTGTCTATTGATGCTGCCTGTACTCACTAATGTTTCGTCAATTGTTAATGACTCTAACCGCAATGGGTCAGTCCATTGTCATTCTAGTATTGCAAAAGAACGTATATCATAGTTGAATAGGCCATTTCAAAGACTACAGTGCTCTATTGCTGATTGTACTGACTACCGACTTAGGAATTGTAAATGACACGACCCGTAACGGACGTATACATTGATTATCCTGGAACTACTGAGGAATTTATGCCTTCAGGTAGCAGGTTAATCTCTCTTCTTCAGTACTGCGGTGATGGCTGTATTTAGCACTGTACTGTCAGCTCATATTACCTTGAAAGGTAATAGTTCCGCTCCTTGTCACTCTGGAATTTATATAGAATGTAGATCATCATTGAAAAGATCACTGCAACGGCTATAGTGCTCTGTCGATGGATATACTGGGAGCTGTACATACAACTGCAAATATCTCCAGCCATAACCGTACAAAACATTGATTATTCTAGACTTCTCTTCCAATTTGCATCGTCAGTGATCAAACTATTCCAGCGGGTAAGGTACAGTGACCATGGACGCACTCAGTACCCCTTCGTCAATTGTTAATGAGTCGAGCGATAATTGGTCAACCCTTTGCCATTCTAGAAGCGCAACAGAGCTTATATCATCAGAGATCAGATTATTCCAACTGCTGCGGTAATATGATGATAGCTGTACTCAATGCCGTTATGGCAATTGTTAGCATCTTGAGTTATTACTGATACGTTTCTTGTCATTCTAGATTTCCCATACAACATACAACATCATTGAACAGGATTTATCAGCAGCTATAGTGCTCTGCTGATGGATGTACCTAGTACCGTACTATCAAATGTAAATATTTGTAGCCACAACCGCCATATATATTGATTGCTCTAGAACTGTCGATAAAAATTGGTTCATCAGTGAAGGAATTATTCCAACGTTCGAAGCATTGTTAGCATGACTGTACTCAGTACTGTTTCGTCAAATGATAAGCTCTCGTGTGAGAATGGGTCAGTCCTTTAACATTCTGGAGTTGCAATGGGATTTAAATCATCACTGAACAGCATAATCCAACGGCTGTAGTGGTTTCCTTGTAGATGTACCAACTATCGTACCGGGAGTTGCAAATATCGCTATATACAACCGATGCATGCAATGCTTATTCTAGACTTACCTTGCAATTGAAATCATCGCTGAGATGGTTAATCCAACGACTACTGTGCTCTGTTGGTGCATGCACCGATTACCGTACTCACAATTGTAATTACCTCCAGCCCTATCCGTCCTATACATCGACTATTCTAGAATTGCTGTCGGACTTACGTCATAGGTGAACAAATTATTTCAACGCTTACGTTGTTCTGATGAAGGCTGTACTCAGTCCTGGTATGACAATTGTTAGAGCCTTGCGTTATAGTATATGTGTAATTTGTGATTCGAGAATTGCTACATAACCTAAGTCATCATTGAACATGTTAGTCCAACAGCTGCAGTGGTCCGCTGGTGCAGGTGCTAAGTACCTTTATGTGAATTGCAAAATATTTCTAGCCACAACTGTTCTATACATTGATTATGCAAGAATTGCTTTCTAATTTACGTGATCAGTGGTCAAAGTATTCCATCGGCAAGAGTAACGTTATGATGGCTGCCCTCAGTATTCTGTAGACTGTTGTTAATGTCTCGAGAGATAGCGGATCTGTCGTTTGCCATTCCTTAATTGCAGTAACATCTTAATCTTGAGTGAGCAGATTATGCCAAGCGCTAGAGTGCTCTGCAGGTGGTTGCTCCAGGTACCGTAGTGTTATTCGTAAATATCTCTAACCATTACTGTACTATGCGTTGATTATTCAAGAATTGCTTTTTAACTTACATCACCAGTGGAAAAAGTAATCCAACTGCTACAGTACGGAAACGATTGCTGTACACAGTACTGAGCTGTCAATAGTTCGTATCTCGAGGGATAATGTATCTGTCTACTTTCACTCTGGAATTTATGCAGAATATATGTCGTCAGCGAACGGGTTAATAGAACGACAACAGAGCACCGTTGGTAGATGTACTAGGTGCTGCACTGTCAATTGTAAATATCTCTAGACGTACCAACAATATGCATTGATAGTTCTAGAATTGCTGTGGGAATTTATTCATCAATCAACGAATTATTCGAACTGCTACAGTACCATGATGATGGCTGCACAACGTACTGTGATGCCAAGAGTAAATATTTCCGACGTTAATGGATCGGCCTTCAGTTCTTGTTGAATTGCTATAGAAACTATATCGTCATTGAACAGATCAATCATCAACAGGCAATCATCAAATTGAACTGATGAATGGACGAGGAACCGCACTGTCAGTTGCAAATATCTCCAGCCATAACCATACAGCACATTTGCTGGTGGTGGATGAAATAATAACATTATTTATTTAAACCTTTCTTAGCAGAAAATTATAACTGAATATTAACCCAAATTATAACTGAATTATTAAAAATAAACTCGCTCCGCTCTAAATTATTTCTTATAAGCGACTCTCTTACACACAACGTCTTTTCCTTTTGACTGTCGTACAAGCAGTATGTGTTTTCACGACACTTAATCATATTCTTCGCAAACATATATACTTCCACTCAAACATTCTTCACAATTATACCAACTATACTATGACAGTTACCACCACAATGATAATCTGAATTAATTGCACATTGGTGTCCCACGCGCACATGCTCCACTCATCCCAAAACATCAGTAATCTGAAATCTATATAACCACTACCGCAATCTTCCGCCTTGGTTTCACAGGTTCTTACACACATAAGGTTTCTTATATTCTATAATAAATTTGGTCCACTTAACCTTTTAGACATGCAATCTGCATCCATTCTTTCTTTGGGTACATGTGTCACTCTCACTATATAATTGGATACAATTTCTTTAGTCTAATGGCATTTTCTATTTAATTATTTTGTCTTTGTTTTAAAGTTAGCCCCGTTTCCCAATCTAGCCGAACTTAAATTGTCCCATTTTTATTTTCTGCTCTCCCACGGCATTCCAATTCCTTTCAACAAATCACTCATCCACGAAGCTTCCTTCAATCCTAACGTCATCGTCTCTAATTCACTTTCAGTGGAGGAGAGTACACTTTTCGGTTACATTTTACTTCTCCAATGGCCCAGACCTCCATTTCGGCAAAATAAAATACCGCTGAATGATTTGGCATCCGCAGTGCTGTACCATGAAGCATCTGTGTTACAATTCAATTCTTTCATTTGATTTGGGTTACTATATTCCACTTGAAAATCTTCTGTTCCTTTCAAATACCGGCGTTCCTCCTTCAATGCGTTCAAGTGCAATGTTTTTGGATTTTTGCTATATTGTGTTAAACCACTTAGCGTAAAGGAAGTATTGGGTCTCGTTGATACGCTTGGGTACATTAATCCTTCTAGCAGCTCTTGATAACTTTTTCCATCGCTCATCGGGCTGCCATCATCTCTGCTCAATCTCTGATTTACATTAGTAAGTGTACTTTGCGCATTACAATCACTCATTCCACATGCATCCAATAAACGTTTCATATAATTTTGCAGTATAATGATTCACCTCTGTTCTTTGTAATTATATTCTATTCCCTATAGTTACTCACTTGCACCAATGTTCTTGAATTCGATATGCTCCCTTAATATAATAATATATCTTTCTTCAAAGAGATCTTCACTGCTGACTAAGGTCATATCGTCCACGTGCATGCCACAGTGTAGAAAACTGTTTTCTTCTCTTATAAAGAATAGACATGGATCATGTTCACAATGTCTAAAACCAATCTGTAACAAAGTGTCAATTAAGTATTTATTCCAGCACCTACTTGCTCCTTTCAGCCGATAAATACTCCCCTTTAGTTTACAGATGTGTCCCTTTATCTTCTGAATACTATCAGTCATCTGCATGTACAACTCTTCGCCCATAATTCCATGCAAAGGGGCTGTTTTTACGTCACAACCCTTGATTTTTCTTTCATGCTTTGCACATATGCTGAATAACTATCGCAATGTCTCCATTCTAATTGTCGGTGGGAATGTCTCTTCGTAATCTAATCCAGGTCATTGAGCACAACCTAAGGCCAGTAATCGTGCCTTGTATCACTTTCCTAAAGTTTCATAATTTTCTTTTATTTAAAAAATCCGCATACACTTAATCACAGTTTTATCTTTCGTTCGATTCACTACATGCAACACTGGATGTTTCTATAATGACTCTATTTCACTGCTTATTGCTTCACTCCATTGATCCCATTCTGGAGATTTTCGTGCCTTTGTCTTCGCAGTAGGAGTTTTTTCTTCAACACTTCCCATTGCTTTTTGATTCTTGATACTTGAAGACCTTCTTACGTTACTTTGTCCAACCTTTTATCCTTTTTCAGGTTCCCTGGCATATTCTTCTGCTTTAATCGCTTCCTTCGGCACATTCTTCAGTCTTCCAGACATTTTTCTGTTTGTCGATTCTACTCGTTGAATAGTTATTTCCTGATTTTCATTATTTTTCTCTACCCTCGTTCTTTCATCGTTGTCAATTTCAATTCCTGTTGTCCCATTTTTCGTCACCGGCACTATCCTCGTCCTTCTTTCCAATTCTTACTTGTTCTTCGTCTAAAAAGTTATCTTGAGGAGCTTCGTAAACGATATCATCCAATTCTATACCAAAGTAAACAGGAATTTGGTTTTCATTACTCTGTTCTTTTCCCTCTTTGCATCGAAGCATGTCCGATCCGTTCCTGTCTTTAGCGAATAATACGCCACTGTACATTCTCTGTTTCTTGTATGTACACCCGGTATGCATTAATTTTATTATACTCCACAAATATTCCGTTTAAAGTCTTCGCATCAAATTTCTTGTTACTTTCTCCTTTACCTGTTAAATACGCTGTACACGCAAATCGTCGCATATGCTTTACGTTAGGTTGTTTTTTGTACCAAGTATCATATGGTGCTTTACCATTTTCCCGCAATTTAATCCGATTTTGAAAGTATACCGCTGAATTCGCTGCTTCTACTCAAAGAATAAGACTTAAAATGAATCTACCATTATCGTTCCGGTTGTTTCGATGGTCGTCCTCTTCGTTCTTTCTGCAATTCCGTTACAATCGGGTCTCATGGAGGACCCAATTGGTGAACAATTCCATTTGAAACAAAGCTGCCCTATAATTCTTTTCCTAAATATTCCCGAAACTTGTCTGACATAATCCCCTTCAACCGCAGTTCCGTCTGATCTTCCTTCAATTCCATTATGTCTTTTAATTCTTCTGCAGCTTCTCCCTTATCCCACAGAAGTTGCATAAACATCACTCTCGAATAATCACCGACGACAGCTAATAAGGAATTTTTCTTTCCATAACCCGAGGGTTTGATTGGGCCTACCAAATCTGTACGCCATAGCTCTAAAGTACGATTCGTCCATGTAGCATTATATCCCGGATGCGGCTTTTTACATGCTTTTCCTTGTGCACATGGTTCGCATACCCTTTTCCACGAACTATCCGTCCCGAAATCCTGATTTCCTCTTTTCATTCCTTCTACGATACCTTTATGTGCATGTTGCAATTGTTTGCGCCTTACCTCACTTACCGGTGGTACTGCCGCAGTCCTCTCAAGGTTTATTGATGTCCTCACACAATAACCGTTTTGTTCTCTTACCGCGGTCACTTGGAATCCACCTAATTTGTTCTATACTATTTCTCCATATTTATTGAAGCTTACATCGTAGCCATGGTCAGCTATCCTCGCTAGTGAAAATAACTTGGAATTCAATTCTGGTATGTTCAATACATTCTTCAGTTTCAAATTATTATTGCTGGAGGCTTCTTTGACAGTGACATTTCCGATTCCACTCAAGGTTAGCATCTTCCCTTGGCTGTCTGCCGTGCTAGATTTTCGGCCCTTCTTCAACACAATTGTCACAAATTAATTCGTTATTAGCCATATGGTTTGCAGATCCTGAATCCAACAGCCATATATGATAATCATCATCCTCTCATTCGTTTATTTCATTTCCATTTTTCTCTCTCACATCGTATAATTTGTCTCTCGTTGAAATTTCACTTATTCCCGTTACTGCTTCTTCACGCGTGTTTGACGATGAAACTTTTCTTTCCCGATATTTTCTTATATTTCCTCCACTATAACCACGACAAGGACCTCCTGCTGCCCTCTTCTCAATGGTGTTCCGTTTTTCTTGCGTTATGTTATGTTACTAATAATTGCCCTAGGTGCATGGTTATTGTCATTCCGTTCGCCACAATTTTTAATTTCCCTTGATAATTTTATTCTCCCTGGACTGGTTTTGTCAATGGCTTTTTGCAAATAAATTTCTTACATTATCGTCTTGATCTTACAGTTCCTTCTACTTTTTCTTCCCGTAAAAGATAACTTGAATCATCGGACGGTTAAAAATTTGCGATGCTTAACGCGTTAACCACCTTCAAGGTTTCTAGAATGTTCTCTTAGTATGCTTTTAATTATAACCACTTTCAGCTACAAAATGTTAGTGGTGGGTGAAGTAACAACAGTATCTTTTTAAACGTTCAATAAAAGAACACAGGTTATAATAGGTTTAGTAAAAATAGGCTCGCTCCTTTCTACGATATAATCTACAAAGGATTCCCTTACACACAGCGTGCTTTACTGTTGACTGTCCTCTAAGCACTAACTGCTTTTCACGACTTTTATTCATACTCGTCACACACGTATATCCTTCCACACAAACATTCTTCACACTTATACCAAACGCACTACGACAAGTACCACAACAACAATAACTTGAATTCATTGGTCATTAGAATGCCAGGCATAACCGCTCCACTCAGATGAACATGTATATACTCAGAAATCTGTATGTCCACTACCAGAACATTGCCTACTTTAAACTTGCGTTGGAATTTACGCCATAGGTGAACAAATTTGTATAGCGGCTATAGTAGTGTGATGAACAATGTACTCAGTACTTTTTCGTTACTTGCTAATATCTAGAGAGATAATGAGTCAGTAGTTTGTCATTCTTGAAATGCAATAGAATAAAAATTATCACAGAACAGATTAATCCAATGGCTACAGTGCTCTATGCGTGAATGTAACTACTACCGTGCAGCGATTTGTAAATAGCCCTAGCCATAACCGTACTATACATTGATTGCTCTAGATTTACCTTGGCATTCACATCAACTGTTAACAGGTTAATCCAACAGATGCAGCACTGTGCTGACGGCAGTACTCAGTACCATTATGTCAATTGATAATATCTTGAGCTATAAATTGCCTGCCTTTCGTCATTATAAGTCTGCTATTGAATTTAAGTCATCATTGAGGTATCTAACCCAACGGCTACTGTGCTCTGTTTCATGGATGTACTAAGTACCGTACTTTCAACTGTAAAAGTCTCTAGCCATAACCGTACTATACTTTGATTATTCTAGAACTGCTGCGGGTTTTATGTCATCAGTGAACAAATTAATCCAACGGCTACTGTACTGTTGTGATGGCTGTACATGGTACAGGGTTGTCAGATGTTAATGTCTCGAGCTATAACGGCCCTGTCTTCTATTATTCCAAAATATGTATGCAATCAAAGTCATCATTGAACATATAAATCCGACTGCTACAGTTCTATGTTGGTGGACATACTATGAATCATGCTCACAATTGTAAATATCTCTAGACGTAATCGTACTGTATATTGACTACACCAGACTTGCTTTGGTGGTAATATCATTTATGGACAAGTTAATCCAGCGGCTACAGCAATGTGATGATCGGTGTTCTCTGTAGAGTTCTGTCAGTTGCTAATATCTCTGGCTAAAACGGACCTGTCCTTTGTCATTCCAGAATTATTATAGAATCTAAACCATCATTGATCAGGGAGCTCCAATGTCCACACTGCACCTTTTCATGGACGTGCGAAGTACGCTACTGTCAACTGGAAGTATATCTAGCCATAAACGGCCATTAAGTTGATAACTCTACTCTTGCTTTGAAATTCAAATCATCGCTGGACAAAGTAGCCCGACGGCTACAGTGCTCTATCGGTGGACCTATAAACTGCCGAACTGGGAATTCTAAATATCTCCAGCCATAACTGATGTATGTATTTATTATTCTAGCTCTACTCAAGAATTTATGTCATCAATATATTATACCAATGGCTACAGTAATGTGATGATAGCCGTAATGCGTACTTTTCCGCCTCCGGTTAGTATATCGAGCTCCAACGAACATGTCCTTTGTCATTCTAGGATTGCTATAGGGTCTACGTCATCATTGAACATGTTCATCCATGGGCGACAGTGCTCTGTTGGTGGAGGTACTAAATACCGTACTGCCAATTGAAAATATTGCTAGCCATGATAGTTGTATGCATAGATTTTTCTTGAACTGCAACGGAATTTAAGTGTTCAGTGAAATAATCAATCCATCGGCTACAGTACATTGATGATGCCTGTACTTAGCAATGCGTTGACAGTTGTTAATACCTCGAGCAGTAGTGGATATCTCTTGTGTCATTCTATAATTGCTATAGAAAATATATCATCATTCAGCGGATTAATCCAACGTCTACATTGCTCTATTTATTGATATACTGGGAATTGTACTTACAATTATATATATCTCTATCCATAACCGCAATATACATTGGTTATTCTAGAATTGCAGTTAAATTTAAGTTAACAGGAAACAAATTGGTCCAACGGCTAAAGCATTGTGATTATGGCAGTGCTGAGCACTCGTTCGTCAATTGTTTATGTTTGGAGCAACAATGTATCTGTACTTCATCATCTTTGAACTGCTAGATGGCATTAATCATTACTGAACAGATTATTCCAATGGCTACAGATCTGCATTGGTAAATGTAACAACTATTCTACTGGGGATTGTTAATATCTCTAGTCATAACAGATGTATACATTGGTAACTCTAGCACTACAGTATAATTTGAATCATCACTGAACAGATCAATACAACATCTGTAGTACTCGCTTGGTGGACGTAACAACTGCCGTGCTGGAAATTCTAAATGTCGCTACAGATAACTGATGTACACATTGATTATTCTAAGAATACTGTGGAATTTTTATCTTTAGTGCACAGATTAATTCAACGCCTACTATGACATACTGGTGGATACAGCAACTACCGTAATGGGAATTGTAAATGCCTTTGTCTATAACTGATGCATACATTGGTTATTCTAGAAACACTGTGGAATATCAATCATAATAGAAGAAATTAATCCAACAGCTACAGGACTCTGGCGATGGCTGAGAATAAAACACTTGTGTCAGCTATTAACATGTGGAGCTGATACGGATCTGCCCTTTGTTATTCTAGAAATGCTATAGAATATATATCGTCATTGAACATGATATTCCAATGGCTACAGTGCACTGTTGATGTGTGTCCTATGTACCATACTGTCATGTATAACTACCTGTAGACATAAACGTACTATAGACTGATTATTCAAGAATTGCTGTTAAATTTAAGATACCAGTGAACAAATTTTTCCGACGGTTAAGGTGCTGTGATGATGTCTGTGCTAAGCCCTGTTTCGCCAATTGCAGATGTCTCGAGCGATAACGCGTCAATCCTTTGTAATTCTAGATTGCATTAGAGCCTAAGCCATTACTGAACAGATTAATCGGATGTCTAACTTCCGCGATATGTGGATGTACCTATTACCGTACAGGGAACTGTAAATGTTAGCAGCCATAACTGATGCATGCATAGACTATTCCAGAACTGCAGTGGTGATTAAACTATCACTGAACAGATGATTACAACGGGTACAGTAGTGTGATGGTGGTTGTCGTTGTTACTGTGTTGCCAGCTGTTAAAATCTCGAGGGGCAATGGACCTGTCCTTTGTCATTCTAGAACTGCCATATAATATAAATTATGATTGAAAGGATCAATCCAACGGCTACAGTTCCCTGTTGATGTATCTACTGGGAAAGGAGCTGTCAATCACAAATAACTCTAACCAGAACCGAAATATACACTGATTATCCCGGACTTGCTGTTGACTCTAGACCATCTCTGAACTGATTAATCAAACGGCTAGGGAGCTCTCATGGTGGGCGCTCCAACCACCGTACAGGGCATCGTAAATGTCTCTGTCCATAACTGCTGCATTCAATGATTATTCTAGAACTGCTATGGAATATAAACCATCAGTGAACAGATAAATGTACTAACTTGGTGACCGCTGCACACAGTACGGTTTCATCAATTGTTAATATCTCGAGCGAGGATGGGTAAGTCCTTTGTCATTCTAGAGTTGCAATAGGATTTAGAACATCTCTGAACAGCTTAATCCAATAGCTACAATCCTCTGTTGGTGGATGACCTAGTTACCGTACCGGGAGTTGTAAATATCCCCAGGCATAACTGATGCATACATTGATTGTTCTACAAACACCGTAGAATTTAAGTCATCCCTGAAGAAATTAATTCAACGGCTACGATGATGTAATGCTGGATGCGCCAAATACCGTACTGGGAAATGTAATATCCTTCTCTGTAATTTATGTAGCTATTGAATACTCTAGAACCGCTGTGGAATGCTAATCGTCAGTGAACAAGTTAATCCAACGGCTACAGTACTGCGGCGATGGTTGTATATAGCACTGAGTTATCATGTGTCAATGTCTCGAGAAGTAGCGGATCTGCCTTTTCCCATTCATAAATATCTACACAGTATATATTATCGTTGAACAGATTAATGCAACAGCTAAAGTGCACTGTTGGTGGTTGCACTAAGAACCATACCGTCAGTTCTAAATATCTCAAGCCATAACTGTACCATGTACTGATTATTCAAGAATTGCTGGTAAATATAATTTATCAGTGAAGACATTTGTCCAACGGCTTTAGCACTCTGATGATGGCCGTGCTCAGGACTCTTTCGGCAATTGTTAGTGGCTCGAGATATACCGGATCTGCATTTTGTCATCCTAGAATTGCCATAAAATGCATGTCATCAATGAACAGGCTAATCATTCGGCTGCGCGCACTGTTGATGGATGTACTTAGTACCGTTCTGTCTGTCGTAAATACCTCTAGACATGACCGTGCTATATATTTATTATTCCAGAATTGCTGCTAAATACAATTTTTCTGTGACGGAATTAGTCCGAAGGCTAAAGTACCGTGATGATATCTGTACTCGGTACTGTTTCATCAATCGTGAATATCTCGCGCGATAATGGGTCAGTTCATTGTTATTCCAGATTGCACTAGAACATAAACCACTTCTGAACAAACTAATGCAACGACTGCTGTGCTCTATTGGTGAATGTACCTATAACCGCCCTGTGAACTGTTTATATCATTAGACACACTTGCTGTGCACACTGGTCATTCAGAAGCTACTGTGGAATTTAAATCATCAATGAACAGATGAATCCAACAGTTAAGGCGCTCTATTTATGGATGTACAAGCTACCGTACTGGGAATTGTAAATATCTCTAGCCCTAAATGATGTGTGCATTGACTATACTGGAACTACCGTGAAATATAAATCATCACTGTAAAAATTAATCCAACAGCTACGAAACTGTGATGATGGCTGAGCATAGTGTTCTTATGTCAATTGCTAATATCTCGTGCTGTAACGGATCTTTCCTTTGTTCTTCTAGAATTGCAATGGAATCCAAGCCATCATTGCGCAGGCTAATCCAAAGGCTACTGTGCACTGTTGATGGACGCACTATGCCTCGTACCCTCAATTGTAAATATCTCTAGCCACAACCGTACTACATATTGATTACTCTAGAGTAGCTACTAAATTTAAATTATTAGTGAAAAAGAACGACCAACAGCAAATGGGATTTGATGAAGACTGTACACAGTACTGTTTCGTCGATTGCTAATATCTCGAGCTATATCGGAACGGTCTTGACGCATTTTATAGTTGCTACAGAATCCAAGGCATCATTGATAAGGGCAATCCGACGGATGCGCTGCTTTGCCGATAGATTTCTTATGAACAGTACTGTCAATTGTTAATGTGCATATCCATAACCATACTATACGCAAACTACCCTACATTTGCCTTGAATTTATGCTATCACTGGACAGATGATTCCAACGTCTACACTAACCTACCTGTGGATGCACCAGCGACCGTGCTGGAATTGTAGGTATCAGTGGCAATAACTAATGTATATGTAGGTTACTCTAAAACTACGGTGGAATTTAAGTTATCAGTTATCAGATTAATATAACTGCTGTAGTAATGTGATGATGACTGTACTCACTACTGTTATGTCAATTTCTATTATCTAGGACTGTAACGGATCACTCCTTTGTTTTTCTAGTATAGCTACATAAACTAAATTTGCACGTCAGTGAACGTGCTAATCGAACGGCTAGCGTGCACAGTTGATCGATGCACTAAGAAGCGTACTGTCAATTGTTAATATCTCTAGCCATATCAGTACCATGTATTGCTCATTTTAGAATAACAGCTAAATTTTGTTTATAATTGAGGAGGTTGGTGCAACGTCCTAAGTACACTGATGGTGGCTGTTCTCAGTACCGTTTCGTAACATATTAAAGGCTCGAGTTATAACGGATATGTCTTTTGTGATTCTTAATTTGCCATTGAATCCAAATCATCATTGAGCAGGTTAATCTAACTGTTGACGTGCTCAGCTGTTGTATTTACATGCCACCGTACTATGAACTTTTAGTTTCTCTAGACATATCTGATGCATACGTTGGTTATTCTAGATACACTGTGGAAAAGGATCATCGCTGATCATACTAATCCAACGCCTACAGTGCTCTATTGCTGGATGTACCAACTACCGTACTAGGAACTGTAAATATCGCTAGAAATAACTGATGTACACATTGATTTTTCTAAGATTGCTCTGGAATTTAAGCCTTCAGTGAAGAAATTAACCCAACGAATACAGTACTGTGTTGATGGCTGTACTTAGTGTTGTGCTGTCAATTGCAAATATCTCAAGGGACAATGGATCTGCCTTTTTCATTCCAGTACTGCCCTATTATATAGTTCGAAAGTGAATAGATTAATACTACTTCAACAATGCTCCGTTATTGTATGTACTAAGTACCGTACCCTAAGCTGTAGATATCTCTAGACATAACCATGCTATTCATTGGTCAATCTATCCACAGCCACAGAATGGCTGTGGAATTTAGTCGTCAATGAAAAAATTATTCCAACCGCTATAGTACTGTGGTGACGGAAGGACACAATGCTGTAATGCCATACGATAATTATTCGAGCGATAATGGAAATGCCTGTTGTCAATCAAGAATTTCAATGAAATCTAAGTAATTAGTGAACAGATTAATCCAACGGCTGGAGTGCACTGTTGGTGCATGCAATACTTACCGTACTGTCAGTTGTAAATATCACTACCCATTACCGCACAATGCATAGGTCATTCTAGAATCACTATCTAATATTCATTAACATTGAACGAAGTAACCAAACTGCTAGATTACTGCGATGGTGGCTGTACTCTGTACTGTGTTGTAAATTGCTAATATCTTGAGTGTCAGTGGATCTGTATTTTGCCATTGCAGTATGGTTATTCATTTCAAGTCATCATTGAACACAATAATCCCTCGGTTACGGAGATATATCCGTGGATGCAATAAGTACCGTACTGTAAATTGGAGGTATCTCAAGCCATAACCGTACTATACAATGATTATTCTAGAATTGCTCTAGAAAGCCCGTCATCAGTGAAGAAAGTTATTCAACGGCTACGATAATGTGATTACGGCTATATTCAACCCTGTGTTGTTATTTGTTAATGTCGCGAGGGATAATGGATCCGCATTTCGCGCCCTAGAGTTGCTGTGCAATGTATAATATCAGCAAACTGATTAATCCAACGGCAACAGTTATCTGCTGGAATATGTACTAAATACCGTACCTTCAATTGTAAATATCACTCGACATAACCGCACTATACACAGATTATTACAGAATCACTTGCGAATTTATACCATCAGCGAACAAACTTTTCCAACGGCTGCATTACGTTGATGGCGGCGGTAGCAGTACTATGTTGTCATTTGTTAATTTCTCGTGTGCCTATGGATCTGTATTTTCTTATTCTGGAGTTGATATGGAATATAAATCATCATTGAAAGCATTAATCCAACGGCCACTCTGCTATATTGGCGTGTGTACTAAGTGACGTACTATTAATTGGAAACCTTTCAAGCCTTAACCGTTGTATACAATTATTATTCCATATGAGCCATGGAAACCATATCATCATTGATGAAAGATGTCCAACGGCTATGTTTCTGTGACGATGACTGTACCCAGTGGTGTGTTGTAAATTGTTGTTTTCCCGAGAGGTAGTGGACGTTAATTTTTCACTCCAGAGCATCTATAGAAAATAAATATTCAGTGACCAACTTGAACCAACGGCAGCAGTGCTCTCTTGGCCGACATGCTAGTCACCGTCCAATGAAATGTAAATATCACTAGCCATAACTGCACTATAAATACGTCATTCAAGTATTACTTTAGAATCACCATCATCAGTGAACAAAGTAGTCCAACGGCCACATTAATGTGATGGTGACTATACTCAGTACTGTGTTGTAAATTGCTAATATCTCGAGATATTGTGGGTGTGTATTTTGTCATTCTAGAATTGTTATTAGAAAAAACCATCACTGAACAGCATAATCCAACTGCTACAGTGCCCCATTGGTGGATGTAATCAGTACCTCACTGTCAATTGGGAACATCTCAAGCCATAACTGTAACATACGATGACTTATCTAGAATTGCTTTGGAATTATCATCACCAGTGAACAAGGTTATTAAATAGTGTCAATACTCTGATCATTGTTGTACTCAGACCTTGAAAGTATTTTATTACTATCTCGAGAGATAATGGACCTTTGATTCTATTTCTAGAAGTGCAGTCCAATATATACCATTTGTGAACAGATAAATCCAACGGCAACAGCGATCAGTTGGAAGATGTACTAACCACCGTACTGTCAATTGCAAATGACACTGGCCATAACCGCATCATACACACGTTACTCCAGAATTACCTTGCAATTTGCATCATCAGTGAACAAAGTATTCCAACGACTACACTACTGTAGTGACTGCTGTATTTTGCACAGAATTGGCAATTGATGATATCTCGCGGGATGGTAGACCTGCTTTTCATCATTCCAGAATTGTTATAGAACTCAAGGCATCATTGCACAGGTTTATCCACCGGCCGCATTGCTATATTGGCAGGTGTAGTGCGCACCGTACTGTCAGTTGGAAGCATCTCAAACCATTTCCCGATTATACATCGATTATTCCTGAATTTCTTTGTAATTTATGTCATCAGAGGACGAAGTAGCCTGACGTACACATTACAGTGCTTTTGGCCGTACTTATTACAGTGTTGTTACCTGTTCATAACTCGAGCGATACTGGACCTGTGTTTTGTCATCATAGAACTGTTATAGAAATTATATCATCATTGATCTGCCTAATTTATCGTCTACTATGCTATACTGGTGGATGTAGTAAGTACCGTACTGTCATTTGCAAATATCTCGAGCTGTAACAGCAATATACATTGATTACTGCATAATTGCGTTGTAATTTACATTATCAGCGAATAAAGCATTACAGCGGCTACAATACTGTGTTGACGGCTGTACCATTTACTGGTTTGACGTTTGTTAATATCTCAAGGTACGATGGATCTGAATTTTGCATTTTAGAAGAGATATGAAATCTAAATCATCATTGAACATGTTAGTGCATCATCTGCATTGCTCTACCCGCGGATGTAGTAAAAAGCGTCACGTCACTTTTAAATATCTCAAGCCATAACCGTAACATACATTGATTATTCCAGAATCGCTTTAGAATTTACATCATCAGCGAAAGAAGTAGTCAAACATCTACGTTACTGTGATGATGGCTTTATACAGTAGGGTGTTATTGATTGCTGATATATCTAGCGGCAGTGGACATGTATTTTGACATTCTAGAATTGTAATAGAATTTCAATCATCATTGAACATGTTAATATAACTGGTACAGTGCTGTATTTGTGTATGTAACAGGTACCGTACTGTCACTTGAAAGTGTCTCAAGCCATAACTGTAACATATATTTTTTATCTCAGAATTGCTATGGAATTTACATCATCAGTGGGCAAAGTGCTCCAACAGCTACACAACTATGATGATGGCCGTACAAAGTACTGTTTTGTCAATTGTTAATATCCCAAGGTATGGTGGATCAGTCTCTTGCATTCTAGAACAGCTGTAAGGTCTATATCATAGAAGTACAGATTAATCGAACGGCATCAGTGCCCCGTTGGAAGATTTGCTTGTTAGCGTAGAGTAAATTGAAAATATCACTAGCCCCAACCGTAGTATACATGGGCTACTCCAGAATTGCATCATCAGTGGACAAGGTAGCCCAACAGCTACAGATCTCCCATGATTACTGCACTCGTTACGTTGTCACCAAACGTCAATACCTCGAGGGATAATGGATTTGCATTTCTCGTTCTAGCATTGCTGTGGAATATAGAAATTAAGTGTGGAGTTTAGTTCAACGCCACCATAGCTCTGTTTGTATATGAAATAATTACCGTACCGTCCAAATGTCACTAGCAATGTCTGTAGTATGCACATTTTATTCCCAAGTTGCTGAGGAACGTACATAATCAGTGAAAATTGTAGTCCAACGGCTGCATTACTATGATGATGGCCGTACTCAGTACTGTACTCTCAATTGCTAATATCTCAAGGTATAGGGTATCTGTCTTTTGTTATTCCAGGGTAGCTGTAAAATCCAGATGATCGTGGAATACAATAATATGGCGGTTGCGGTGGTCTGCTAGTAGACGAAGTACCGTACTGACAATTGAAAATATCTCTGGCCATACCCCTAGTATACATTGATTAATCTAGAATTTCACAGGAACTGACATTATCAGTGAAAAATGTTTTTCAGCCGTTTGAATATTGTGATGGCGGCTGTAGTCAGTACTGTGTCGCCAATTGTTAATATCACGAAGGTAATAGGGCCTGTATTATGGCTTTCTAGAATCTTTCAAGGTTCTATTTCATCATTGAACGGTTCACTCTATCGGCTACAGTGAAGTACTAGAGGATGTAGTAAGTATCGTATGGTCAATTTTAAATATCCCAAGCCAGTACCTTAATAGAAATTGATTATTCCAGAATTGCTTTGGAATTTATGTCATCAGTGAAGAAAGAAGTCCAACAGCTACACTACTGTGATCATGGATGTACTCAGTACCGTGCTGTCAGCTGTTAATATCCCAAGGGATAATGTATCTGCTTTTTGTCATCCTAGAATTGCTATAAAATCTGAGTAATCGTTTAGCAGACTAATACAGCCCCTGCAGTGATCTACTGGTGGATGTACTAAGTACCGTGCGGTCAATTGGAAATATCTCAAGAAGTAACCGCATTATAAATTGATTATTCAAGAATTGCGTTGGAATTTATGACATCAGTGGGTAAAGTAGTCCAACGGCAACAGTGCCGTGATGATGGCCGTACTCAGTACCGAGATGTCGCTTGCTAATTTCTCTTGGGACCTTGGATCAACCTTTCGTCAATCTAGAATTGCTATACAACCAAAATCATCATTGAGCAGACTAATAAAACGGCTACTGTGCTCTGATGGTAGATGTACTATGTACCGTACTGTCAATTCGAAGTATCCGTAGCTGTAACCGTAGTATACACAAATTACCCTAGAACTGCTTTGGAAATTGTGTCATCAGTCACCAAATGATCCAACGTCTACAGCTTTATGACGACGGCTGTTCACAGTACAGTATTCTCAGATGTTTGTATCTCGGGGTATGATGGATCTACCTTTTTTCATCCTAGAACTGCAGCTGAATATGGATCATCAGTGAACTGATTAATCCAGCGGCAGCAGTTCCCTGTGGGTAGATGTACATGGTACCGTACCGTCAATTGTATACATCTCTAGACATAACCGTAGTATACATTGATTATTCTAGAATTATCTTGGAAATGACATTACCAATGGACAATATTATTCAATCGTTACTATTCTATCATGATGGCTGTACTCATCACTGCGCTCTTAAGTACCATTACCTCGAGGGATAATGGGTATTCATTTCACGTTCTGGAATTGCTTTATTATATAGGTCACCATTGAACAGATTTTTCCAACGGCGACAGAGCTCTGTTGGTGGAAGTGCTAAGTACCGTACTGTTAATTGTAAGTAGCTCTAGACATAATCGTTCTACACATTGATTATTCCAGAATCGCTTTGGAATTTACATCATCACTGGACACAGTAGCCGAACGGCAACAGTACTTAAATGATGGCTGAACTCAGCTCTATTACGTCTATAGCTAATATCTCGAGGGTCAGTGGTTCTGTGTCTTGTCATCCTGGAGAAGTTTTAGAATCTAAATCATCATTGAGCAGTTAAATCCAACGGCTATAGTGTTATGCTGGTGGACGTAATCTGCACCGTACTGTCAATTGGATGTATCTCAATCCGCAACCGTACTATACATAGTCAATCCTGGAATTACTTTCGAATTTCCATCACCAGTGATCTAAGGATAGTAACGGCTGCGTTACTGTTATGATTGGTGTACTGAGTACTGTACTGTGGATGGTTAATATCTCGAGGTTAAGTGTATCCCCATTTCGTCATTTTACAATTGCTTTAGGTTTTAACTCACTATCGAGCAGGTTAATCCAACGTCTACAGTGTTATATTGCTGGATACAGCGAGTACTGCACCGGCAATTTCAAACATATCAAGCTATAAACGTAATATACAACGATTATTCCAAAGTTGCCTCGGCATTTACATCATCAGTGGACACATTAATCCATCGACTGCATTGAGGTGATGATGGCTGTACTCAGTTCTGTCTCCGCAATGGTCATTATCACGAGGCTCAGAGAATCTGTATTTTGTCATTCTAGAATCGTTATGTATATGTTGTATCATCATTGAGCATATTTAATCAACGGCAGGAGTGCTCCATTGGCATATGCACCAAGTACCGTGTTGTCAAATTTAAATACCTCTATCCACAACGGCAGAACACATTGATTATTCTAGAATTATTATTCAGTTCACATTATCAGTGAACAAATTCATTCAGCGGCTACAATACATTGATGATGGCCGTAATCAGCGCTTTGTTGTCACTTGTTAATATAAGGAGGGAAAATGAAGCTTCATTCCTCGTTCCAAAATTGCTGTGTTGTATACGTCTTCAGTGACTAATTTAATCCGTCGGCAACAGAGCTCTGTTGCTAGATGTACCCCTTACAGTACTGCAAATTTTAAATATCACTAGCCATAGCCGTAGTATAAATTTATTTCTCTAAATTTGCTGTGGAAGTGACATTATCAGTGAACAAAGTTGTTCAACGTCTACAATACTCGGTTTATTCCTGTACCCACTACTGTGCTGTAAATAGTTAATACAACGAGGGATAACGTATCTGCATTTATCGATCTAGGATTGCTGTGGAATACACATAATTGGTGTACATATTTATCTAACTGCAATATGTCTCTAGTGGAAGATGTACTAAATACCGAAATGACAACAGTAAATATCACTTGCCATAAGCGCACGATAAATTGGTTATGCTATGTTCACTTTCGAATATACATCATCAGTGAGCAAACAAGACCAACGTCTACATTACTGTAATAGTGGCTTTACTCAGTACTGTGCCGTCAATTGTCGATAGCTAGAGGACCAGTCGATCTGTGTTTTGACAATCTAGCATAGTTGTGGAATTTATGTCATCATCGAACAGATTAATGCAACGCCTATAGTGCTACATTTTTAATGTATCATGTACTGTACTGTCAATAGCGAATATCACAAGCCATAAACGTAATATAAACTGATAATTCCAGAGGTGGCTTGGTACGAACGTCATCACTCTACAAGGTAGTCCATCTGATACAGTAATGTGACGATGGCTGTAATCAGCACTGTGTTGTCAACTGTCGATATCTGGAGGGATATTGTACCTGCATTTTGTAATCTGGAGTTGTTATCGGACATATATAGTCATTGATCGGATTAATCGGAGGGCACAGTGATATATTAGTGGATGTAATAGGTACCGCACTGTCAACTGTATATGTTTAAAGCCGTAACCATGGCATACTTTGATTTTTCCAGATTTGCATTGATAGATACATCATGAGTGAACAAAGTAGTCCAACTTCTACAATAGTGAGATGATGGCTGCACTAGGTAGTGTGTTGTCAGCTGTTAACATCTCAAGGGATAATGGATCTGCCTTTCCTCATGCTGGAACAGCTATAAAATCTATATAGTTATTGAGCAGACTAATACAGCCGCTGCAGTGATCTGCTGGTAGATGCACTATGTCCCGTTCTTATAACTGGAAATATCTCATGACATAACAGTAATGTATATTGATTTTTCCAGAAACTGATCAGTGAACAAATTAGAGCAAGGGCTACATAACTATGATGACGGCTGCACTCTGTACTGTGTTGTCTGTTGTTAATACCTCGAGAGTCGCTGGACCTGCGTTTCGGCATTCTGGAAATGTTATATAACCTAAATCACCGTTGAAAAGACTAATTCAGCTGCTACAGTATCTCAATCGTGGATGTAATATGTGCAATACCCTCAGTTGGAAATAACTAAAGCCCTAACCGTAATCGACGTTGATTATTCTAGAATTGCAATGGAATTTGCGTCATCAGTGAGCAAATGATTGAACATATGCAGCACCCTGGTGATGGCTCTGCTCAGTATTGTTTTGTCAATTGTATATGTTTCAAATTATAGTGGATGTGTCTTTCTTCACTCCGCAATTGCTGCATTATATAGACCACCATTGAATAGATTTATCGAACGGCTACACTGCTCTGCTGGTGGACGTGGTAAGTACCGTATTGTCAATTATAGATACCTCCAGACATAACCGTACCGTACATTGATTAGCTTGAACTTGCTTTGGAACTTGCATCATCAGCGAGCATGCTGATTCAACTGCTACAGTACTGTGATGCTGCAGTTTCGAAAGATATTCAGGAGTAATGATTGTATGGTACTGTTATGGCTAGGGATATTTACAATTGACTGTACTGTGCTTAGTATATCCAACAGCAGAGCGCTCTATGCCCTGTATTATCCAGTTCAATGATGATTTAGATTTTATGAGAATTACAGGGTGACATAAGGCAGATCCATTGTCACACGAGATAATAGCAATTGTCAACACTGTGCAGAGTGCAGACATCATGACTGTACTGTAGCCGATGTATTAATTTGTTCACTGACGACTTAAATTCTAGACAATCTAGAATAATCAATGTATAGCACAGCAATGCCTTGAGATACTTAGAATTGAGTGTACGGTACTTGGTACATACATCAACAGAGCTCGGCTGCAGTTGAATTAACCTGCTCATTGATGATTTATATCTTCATGCATTTCTAGATGGGCAAGACTCAGATCATTTGTCCCTCGGGATACTAGCAATTGACAACCCAGTACAAACTGAAGCAATCATAACGGTACTCTAGCCGTTGGATTAACTTGTTCAATGGTGACTTTAATTCCACGGCAGTTCTGGAGTACTCAATGTATGGTACGGTTACGGCTGGAGACGTTTACAATCGACGGTACCGTACTCAGTACATCCATCAAGGGAGCACGTTCGCCGTTGGATTAGTGTGTTCACTGGTGATTTATGTATTACAGAAATTGTAGAGTAAGTAATGCAGATCCATTATCCCTCAAGCTATTAACAATTGACATCCGATTTCTGATTACAGCAATCATTACAGAAATGTAGCCACTTCTTAATCTTGTTCAATGATGATTTATATTTTGAAGCCATTCTATTATAATGTATGTATAGTACCGGTGTGGCTGCAGATACTTACAATTGACATTAATGTCCTGGGTACATCCATCGTCACACAATACTTGCTGATGAATTACTCTTTTCGTGGATGATTTAAATTCGACGGCCAATCTAGAGCGATGAATGTATAGTACGGTTGTGGCTAGCGGTATTTGCAAATGACATTACAGTCCTCAGTACATCCAATAGCACAACACTGCAGTCTTTGGTCAATCTCTTCTATGACGATATATATTTTACAAGAATTACAGCATGACATAAGAGAGATTCTTTTCACTCGAGATATTAGCAATTGACAACACAGTACAGAGTGCGCCCATCATCATTGTACTGCAGCCGATGGATTAATTTGTCATATGAAGCTTTAAGATCCAAAGACAATCAACAATAATCAATGTATGGTTTAGTTATGACTTGATATATTTAGAATTGCGTGCACTGTACGTAGTACATACAGAAACAGAGCTCCGTTGCTAATGGGTTAATGTGCTCATTCATGATCTGTATTTTCCTGCAGTTCAAGATGGACAAAAGACGGATCATTTAACCGCCGGGGAATTAAAATTTGACAACACAGTACAAAGTGGAGCCATCTTCACGGTACTGTAGCAGTTGCATTAAATTGTTCACTGGCGATATAATTTGCATAACATTCCTAGAGTGGTCAACGTATAGTGGGCTTGCGGCTAGAGATATTTATAACTGACATTACGGTTGTTAGTACATTCAACAAAAGTGCACTGTAGCTTTTGGCTTAATCTGTTCTATAATGATGTATATTTTATAGCAATTCCAGGCGGGCGAAAGACATATCCATTTAAGCTCGAGGTATTAGCATTTGACAAATAAGTGCTCAGTACAACCATCATCGAATTGCAGCAGCGGTTGGAATACATTGCTCATTGATGACTTAAATGAGAAAGCAAATCTAGAATAACCAATGTATAGTAAGGTTATTTCTAGGGATATTTACAATTGACAGTACCGTGTCTAGTACGTACACCAGCAGTGAAATCCTGCTGCCTGATTGATCTGTTCATTGATGATATATATTCTACATCAATTCTAGAATGAAAAAAGTCAGATACATTGTCCCTCGATATATAATCAACTGACATCGCAGTATTGTGTGCGGCTATCGCCGCAGTACCGTCGCCGCTCTTTTGCCTTGCACATTGATGATGTAAATACCAAAGAAATTCAAGAATAATCAATGTACAAGGCAGGCATGGGTAGAAGTTTTTACTATTGTCAGCACGGTATTTAGCACATCCGCCAACAGAGCACTGTAGACGTTTGGCTATTCTGCTCACTGATGATTGGTATTCAACAGCAACTCTAGAATGTAGAATGGCAGATCCAGCATTACAGAAGACATAAGACAATTGACAATACGCAACTGATTATAGCCATCAATATAGTTCTACAGCCATTGTATTAATCTATTCCCTGCTCATCAACGTTCTTCAGCAATTCCCGTGTGAATAACGTTATTCACAGGACAACTCAAAATTCATGCTTTTTCAGCGTAATTAAAAAGCAGCTTCAGCAGTTCTTTAGAAAACTATCGATTTTGCTGCGATGTAGTATTACTACTGCTGCGAAACTATGCGAATGTGCACAGAATAGCGTTATTCACTGAATAACACATCTTTCATGTATTTTCAGCGCAGCTTAATTACTGTTTCGGCGAACATTTAGAATAATTCGGTTTTTTTGTGGTAAAGATTTTTTACCGTTTCGGAACTGCGGCCAGTAACGCTATCTTAGTAATGTCGCACATTTCCAGCGATTGCAGTGTTGTTTGATCTCTGTTTTAGCGAATTCTTAAAAAATTTCCGATTTTTGGGGGAAGATCTACTGCTTTATGACTGCACGGAATCCCCTTGTTTTAATAATATCGCAAATTTCATGCAATTTCTGCTCAATTTGACTACAGTTTCAGCGAACGTTAGGAAAACCTTCGGTTTTTTGCTTAAAAGTTTTACTAATGTTTCAGATCTGAACCAAATGTTCTTATTTTAGTAATATCATACACTTCATGCAATTTAAGCGCAGTTTGATTTTATTTGGGCCGTCTGCCAACCTTTACTGATAGGTTTAGCGCGCCACATGAATTGTACCTTACTCATTAGATAAAAGAATCTACAGCACAAGAGTGATCCAATAAAGGACTCGTGCTCCATAAATATAGGAACCTGTAGCATAAGAGTGATCTAATAATGGTCAGATTGTAACCATATTATAACACTGTCGCGAGACACGTGCATTTGATTTCCAACGTCAAAGCCACATGTAAAGGCCGAGATGACTCGACCTATTTCTGAATGCATAGCTTCCTACCGGATCGAAACGTATGAGGGAGACATAAATGCTAGGAAAGGAGCTTGGTACCGCTCGCGCGCCGATCACTCTATTCTCGTCTCACGATCCTCGCTATTCGCTCCCCAATGATGGTTCTCTCGGCACGCTGTTGGCTCAATTGTTACGTTTACGGATATTAACCATGCGCGCTTCGAAAAATTTTTGAGATGGACACGTATCAATTCGAATCTATACTTGTAGATACATATGGATTCCGGTTGCTGCCATTTATGGTAGAACGACAATAGAAAATCACAAGTACTTCATTTCCATATTTCACGTGAAGATACTTCCATTTCAGTCATTATCATATAGTCGTCGCTTCAACTAAACAAGCATGTTAACATTGCGAGTAGCTTATGGTCACCTTTCTCGAACAGTGTATAGACTATTCTTGGGCTTCAATTTGTGCACTTCACTCCCATGGCTGGCATTGTCTTTATATTATTATCCTGATACTTCTATGTACATTACCCACTCAGTTTCCGTCGCCCTTACTGTTTCGTTTGCGACAGAAATTTATCGGTTGGTACGTTCTGCATACGAATACCCTTTTCCATTGCTAATGTTTCTATATTGCTTCGTTCGGGAATATTCACTACAAATTCGAGTTCTATTACTTTATCATAGTACTCAAGGCTTAAGTCACCACCCAGTTAACCGTACGTTACATCTAATTGTCAATAGTTATGAAATTTATGTGTTTGAGCATATACAGGATGCAACTCCATTAACACGCACCAGTCCTACGGAATAAGAACAACTAAAATTCCATCTGGCTTTTACAGTAACAGCATGCAGTTTCGGAGTTTAATGGAATAATTTATTCGTAAGGAAATTACCCATCACTCATAAATCCTATTCTAACTTCACTGGTATCACTGCAGTGGTCTTATTTTCACCAATATCTAGCCCAGGAGTATATTTCTAAGAGAAACAGGATTCTTAAGACTTCCCCAATCTTTTAACCAGAAACCCGTCTCCGCCTTCCAGCACAGAGGTATCCAAGTGAAAATTCGATCGAAGGACGATAGAGTATGCCTTTGCCCTCTATATAGAGCCCGAAAATTATACTCTCGTATCTCTCCTCGCAAAGCTGTAACTACTCAAATGTTATGGTAGCCTAGATCTACGTTTGCACATGTTTGCATGCAATGGAAAGTCATTGAACGGAGAAGCAAGTTACTAGATATTCAGTTATAACTATGACAGGCCATTCGATGCAAATACCGTGTTTACGGTGCCGGAATATAGCAATGTCGTCGCGGTAGAACGCATAGAGAACTCTAACGAACCGGCACTTTCCGATTGTACTCGGCGAGCCTAATATATACGCCGCGAGCCGATGACTAGTGATAGGTCACGATGCTCCATAATAGCGTTGTTCAAATTGTTTGGCCCTATTGCTTTCTCATGCATACGAGCAACGTGGTGTCCGGCAAGCGCGTTCCACTCACCGACATAGTGGCGTTTGACTTCAAATAAAGCTGATTCCGACGCCACCTTCCAGCAGTTTTTAAACGAAACGTCGTGCCTGTTTTTAATTCCATTCATCGTGGAAGAAACGCGCGAGTAGACGCGCGATTTGAAGAAGTACTAGTGACTGAAGTACATTCGGCTGCTGCAAATGTATATGTTCGAGCCCGGCTTGACGGAACCATTAACCAGAGATACCTGCTTCAACGCTTATTCCCTTGAATATACATGCCCATCCTGTTTCGTGGATTTTGAACATACATAGCCTTAACTATTCTGACTTAAGGAGCAGTCTCTTGGGGAATATTATTCTTGTAATTATTATTAACTACTGTAATTGGTGCAGCAGTACATTATCGTTAATACAAATTGCAAAGACCAGCCCCAGTAATTGTTTCTGGAATTGTTAATTTGGAGTTTTATTCAGACAGAATGATGTATTCATATTACTCATATATACCGTGTTTGGGTGCAGCTCAATGTATACGTACAATAAAATTTTGTAAACAAGCTTTTCTATCCTCCACATGGCCTTTACTGGTTTCTAAATGTCATACCTGCATAAAGGCGTGAAAAATTACGCTGTTTTTAAGAAAACTAAAATGAACAATGGGAGGATTCGAAATATTCATAGTAATATAGTATTAATTACATAACTGATATCAAAATGAAGCAACGTCCTAATTAAAGGTGGATTAATTAAACCTCTATTTCAAGAGAAGTTATAACAAAGAGTAGGAAGATAATGATAAAAAATGAATTATTTATAGCCTACCATACATTTCCCATACCTTATCGGTACCCGTAAGAAGCGAAATTTAGAGATTATTCGAAGTCCAATTTAACATCTCCATGTCTCCGTTGATCTTCCACGATATATTACCTTCACACATACTTCTACCTTACCACAAATGAAAGAAAATTTATTTCCTCCCATTCCTTATATCTACACGAATGAAAAATGTTTTAATGCTATTTTTAATTTAATGCTAAACCTACAATGGATTAAATGTCTATTCGCAAACATTGAAATAAAGATATTGTATTACTTAGTATCACGATTCCTCTTCTAATACTGTAATATAGTCAATCCTACAGTATTTTCATTCAGTAGATTTTTCCAACATTCGGACTAAATATTCTTAATGTTGAAATTACTAAATTTCTAAATTACTAAATTACTAAATGGTAGGATTGCGAAAACTGGCGCCGAGACAACAAAAATTGACAAAACAGCAATAACAGTATGAAGACGTCTCAAAATTTATAAAGCTATTTTAACGCAGGAAGGAGCACCGAGAAGGCGAAACGGAAACACACAAAAACGCACTGCAATTTGACTCCCATTCGAACACCAATCCACTCACGCTCGTGCTAGTCACAAATGATTTCTATGTACCCAGTTTTTGTAGTTGAGGACCATACTTCTATGCTTCCCCTAACCTACGCGAATGCGTCATTATTGAACATTAAGGATAAAGTATGTTGATACGAATTATATTCAACGATACGCGACGAAGATATTTCCTTTGTGGGAGAAGATTGAAAATATTAGTTCATTTGTGTCTCTATTTTTAAACAATTTCGCCATTAAATAATATACATGGTTATTTCTGACTTTTATTGTGAATATACCTTTCTAATTCGTAACTCACTTCCTTAACGGATAAAGATTGGTGCATATAATTGCACAATATTAGACTGTTTCTTGCTTAAAGAATATGAGTGGAACGTGTGCCTTCCATGTCAAATTTTTCAAAATATCTGCTACTGTTCTACACAATAATATACTATTTTTCCCTTCCCACCATTTCCAAAAATTAAATTCAGATGTTCAGAAATTATTACTTTCGTCTTGTGACAAGGAAGTCCAGTTATGTCTAGATTGAAGTTGGAAATTCCAGACTTTACGAAAGTAGCAGCAATTCCTGTAACGATGCATCAGTACATGGTAATATCCCATAATCGGTACACCTTTTAAAAGCAAATCCCTAAAATAAAGAAATAATGACTATAATTTATACTAAGAAATCTTTGTCGGTTCGACCAGAAGGATTTCTCGCCTTGTAATTGCATAAGGTGTTGGCGAAATGGTGAGAGAATCGTGTGAAGTGATGCAGTTAGGTAGTTCCTGGAAGTCAGTGCATGTTCACATTTAGCGGAGTGTCTGCCAAGTCAATTAATATTGGTGTGGTTCGCAGTTCCTTGGAGGACACCCACGCCGAAGTACCTGAGGCGAAAAATCAGCGTGTGTTTTGCTTTACAAGTTTCATGACGAAGATACGCCTGCGTATCGTTCATAATTCATTGCATTTCCTATGCTTAACAAATGAAATACACTAATAACACCTATTCTTCTATCGACGTACTTCCGTTTATTTATGTCGTTTACTTACCTTATGCAATTCACGATTTATTCTCTTAAATAACTTGTTCATTTAAGTATAACTTAATTGCTTATATTTTATTTAATCTCATTCTCATAACTTATTTAGCATTTAAGGCGCTATCTGTTCAAGCAAAACTACACTGCTTATAATTGATATACATCAACACCTATGTTTTGTAATATTAACAACTTAACACCCTACAGAAGTTTTATTTGAGAGGTGAAAATTCAAAATTTAGAGATGTGTGTTATTCTGATGTGGAAGAATCGAAACAAAGGCGTTGAATTGAAATACAATTTATACCATGAACATTAACAACGTTTTTTACCAGAACACGAACAACACATTTTTCGAATGTTATCATATTCGTCTGTTATAAAGTGAGCTAGAATATTCGTGATATCAAGGGTTGCACGCGAAGCGAGGGAGAAGTGGATCAGCGCATCGTGTAAAATATTAAGCAAGTGGAATGAAATCACGTTGAAGAGTATTGTACATTAAAGGTATAAATTTCGTAATTTTTTTAATGAAACAGATGAAGAATAGCTACTCTTATTCTACTGGCGCTGAAAGTTATATATCCTTTTACTACCACACAGTGCGTAATTGTGGAAGTACAGTTATCACTATGGAAGTCCACTGCTTCGGTCATATTAATTTTAATTTATAGGGGGTAACTAATCTTTGACAAATATGATATGAAGATAGATATTTGGGAAATTATATTTGGAAATCTGGTCATTTGGAGATCTTGTAATAAGAAAGAGCAATCACTCCCTTCGAAATAACAAAGGAAAAAAATGTATAATTAGAATAGGTAAGTATTTACGAATCCTCCTAAATTACTGCTTATATAAGCAGTAATACTAGTATGCATGTTATTTTTAAGTCATGACCTATTTTATTTCTTCTATCAATTTTAAATATATAACGATGAAATCTAGAAAGATGTTTGGAAGGGAAACTGAATTACTACAAGGAACGATGTATGCGTGTGCCCCGATTTAATTGTGGCATCGAAAATTTAATTACTTATTCGTCTGATTAATATTAGCCTGACATATCATGCATATAATTAATAGAAAGTTTGACAGAATTATATTTAAATAATGTGATACAGAACGCAGGCTTGAAGTTTATATTTGGAGTTTAAATGTGGGGACCATTCTTCCAGTGAAGAAATAAATTTAACCTGAAGGCTTTTAATTAACCATGCCAGTAAGTACTAGCGCCAAGATTAATTACCAGGCTACTCAATTAGATTATATTGAAATAAAACGTTCGGAACGAAACATTATTAACCGGTTGTTTGAGAAATCAAATCTCACCTGTTCCTTTTGGAGCAGCTTTGGTTCCTCCCTAGCTTCACAATCATTTCAACGGAATCACAGTTATTTATGTCAACAAATATTACGTTATAGATAATTGTTACTGCAGAAAATATATCAGAACTTCACCTTGAAAGATAATATTTTATTCCGTTCTTTATTATTCCTATTTCCCCAGTTTCTTATTTAATAAGGAACCTTTTGTGGAACTCCTACCTAATTAAAATTAAAAAATTCACAATCTTTCCAGAGAAACTTCATTATAATCACCCTTTGTTATTAAATGGATTAATAATTAATTCAATGAAATGCATTCCATTTGGAAAATCTAGTACCCTACTATCAATACCAGTGGATTAAGGATTCAGATACTTATCTCGTTCAACATATTTATTACCTTAAACGTGGGATAGTTTTGCCATTACTATAACTGCAGTGTCTGCTTCACATCTTTATTAATATTTACCAATAGCTCTAAGAATTACATTTAATCGACTATCAGCAATGTAACAACGTACTGATTTATATATTAACGTCTCAAGAACAAAAAATTGACTATAATGAACTGAAATAACATATTGCAGATAAGCTTGGTGTAATGCCACTGTTGCATTTCTATCAAATATCACGTGCTGTGAAAATGTTAGATTCCAAATCTGATGAAAGCATTTGATACTGGATATTATTCACTATAAAAGATGTTATTTTCATTATAAGTAAACAGAGGACGAGAATATTATGAGCCTCTTTTCGCAGGAAAGCAGATTTAAAATTTAATATATTGCATACCAATTTTACGCCTTTACATTTAATTTAGAAACTCAATATATATACTTTTGCCTTATTAACTGCTTAGGAGATGGGAAATCAATAGTAATTCCATTCAATCTATCGGGTTTACAATTCAATTCTTTACAAACTTGTATCTTTGAATCTAATGTGCTGATTCCAATTTTATTTATTTTTATTATTACCTATAAGAGCATAAGGCTGTAATGAAGTATTAGAATATTAGAATGCTGATTATATTACGTTAAGATATTGGAATATTCTTTTTTAACCAGTAAGTCGTATCAAATTCAGAAAATCAAGGGGAATGGATATTTCTGGAAATTTCCTTCCTAGTGACACTTTGGTATATATTGAATCACAGGAAGCGTTTAGTATAACAAGGTGTTCCTGAAAGAAAGTACTAAAGATACGAAATAGAGAAGTCAAACAGTGGATATATACATTGAAATTGTAGCATCAATGGTTTCTAGAGAAACATCACAGATACGGCAGCTGTTCTAAAAAGCCTGATATTTTTGAACCTAATAGATCCCTTAGAATGGTACACATTACCAAATGATGTTAGAATAAAAAATTATCGGAACACAAAGTCATCCATACCTCAATACGAAGGTTATCATACATTTACATAATATCCTTATATGTACTTTATATCATAAGTTCGTATTATGTAAAATGAAACTTAATATCAATACTTCCAAACCAGTTAAAATAATGAATTCCTTATTTTCTGTTTTCTCAATTATTTAACAAATACCCTCTTTACGTCAAAATTGTTCTTGATATTTATCATTAATGTAAGATAAGAATTATTTATGCTCTTATATTTATTTAATGGCTTCATATATTTATACCTATTTCAGACATACGATGCGTACCGGAAGCACCAATATTAAACCAAAGACACTAGCACATATTTCTGCATATCAATTTTACGTTTCGAATCCACTGCTGTGGCAGATACATAGTGAGTGCAGAATTGGACTCAGAAAGATTCAGCGAATTAACTTTTTAGAATACTGGCAATAAGATAAAGTTGTATCTTGTCAGTTACAATAATAGCAAGAGCAATTAATCCTCTGTACTCCAAAAACAATTTTAATTATTCGACCTATGGCGAATCCAATCAGACATCTGCACTTGAACGTATGATAGAAAGAAAAACTATGTATCGAAAAGAAAAATTAAAGGTGTTCGCGTGTTTCCTTGAAGTGCTGTCTTATTCTGTGTCTTCATTTTAACTGGAAGCTGAAGATAAATAGAAGTAACAAATTGTAGATCTACGACGTTGATCTAGTGATACAAGCGGTGTGCAAGTGGTAGAGAAATTGTTCGCGACAGTAAATTGCGACGAATAATTTCAAGCAATACTGTAGCATTAAAAATACTTGCAGTATTATGTAAATATGATGTAAGGAATGGAATATAATGGGAAAGCAGTAGAAAGCGAGTAAATATTTCATTTTAAAGATACGGATAAAGATTGTGTGAGTGATGGATCTATGATGGATCTAATAGGATATATGAAAACAAATGTAAAATATACAGATTAACTGTACCCCCATTTTCACCCATAATTTTGATGCGACATATGTCCGACTTTTGAATTTTTATTATGATATACTCTTTCTGCAACATACATTAATATTATAGTGCATATTTGCACTAATTATATGTGCATTTTTCAAATTAGTCTTTAATTCCTTCTGAGATTCGTTTTATTAGATTTTACTGTATACCAGCCTCTTAATTATCGAAAGCACTTCACTTCCCTTCGCATGACTCTTCATCCCATAGTACCTGCATACCCTAATTACACGTGAACTTTTACAATAATTTGCGTTTCGTAGAATCTACGACTTCTTATTCAAATATTTTCAAAGGCGCGCCAACTGCTTCATTAATGCCACAGTTAAATCCAATTTTATGGACAATTTGCCCAATGAGAATTCTTCTATGATCCACCATGATGTGCTGATATCATAGTGAAAAGCTATTCGATGCAGATGATTTTGATTGTTGAAGGAAAGGAAATTAGAGATAGACCCTACCTCTTCCCATATCTTCTGAAGGAAGAAAAGCACGTAACTAACTGCAGATTGTTTATCCCATTATAGCGGCGCCATTAGAGTGCAGAGATTTCGAGTCCCACTTTACTCGTATTGGATTTATCAGAGTCGAAAGCGGGTTGGACGTACGAGACTCGACGTACAGGATGCAATCCAGACTTAAGGCCATGCCTTCAGCGTGCGTGTCTCTGGCAAGCACGTGAAAGCGTAAGAGCAACTTCGTTCGAAGTCGTTGTGTTCCAACTGAAATAGGATAAGGCCCATCAGACTCGCACGTTTGACCACCAACGACAGGTTTCTCCTTTGCCTTTCCTGATCTCGTCGCGGCTAGGATGTACCGCCATAATGCTCCGATCATGCCTCTGCAAGAAGAATCTGTCCTCTTCCTCGTGAATTATTCCGAGGTCATTGGCTTTGTAGATTGTAGACGGTAAAAATTACGAGGATAAATTACGAAATAAGAGCTTAATAAACGGTGGAGCATCACCTGAGTATGCGTGTGACAATATATATTCGAAGAGCACCTCTGAGAGTAATAGGAAAGAAAATATTCGGAATAATTTTTGGAAAAATGAGGAGAGACGGGATTTTTTAAAGGAGAACACCGAGAGAGGAGCATTGGGTGTTATGAGCCGTGTGTACTATGAGAGACTTTGTCACATTGGAAATCTTCGTTGTGTATGGTTAAAGCGAAACAGGGAAACGATAGTTGTACCTTCGGCTGTGCTTACGTATATGTGAAACGTATACTTGAGTATATTATATGTTGACTGTGCAAATAAGATAACTAATGTTAATCATATGACATAGGGAGTGGAATATGAACAGAATGGATAATTAGTTCGAAACCGTGATGGATGGCTGTATGTTCATTTTGGAGGTATAAAATATAAACGTTGCATCGGGACCGAAAGCTCATGCCTTTGTGTATTTCATTACTTCCAAATAAGACTAACTGTGAAAATTTGAAAATGCCAATAAGGGTACTTATCTATCACTATTATAAGCTGTCTATAGGAAAATAGCATTTGCTACTTAGTTATTAAACGGCCAATTAAATTTGCGGTCCAATAATATATGAATTATTAAGTTTTCTGTAAATAACAAATTGCTGGGAGCATGAGTTTATGACAAAAATGAATAGGACGAAAGTAACTTACAAGATTTAATTATAAATTTCTCGCATCGCTGATTAAAAAATTTGATAAGGGAATAGATAGCCCTAGGTAACTCTATCCAGTAAATTTTAACTTCTCTTTAAATCTGTGATAACCATATGGTAATTATTTTAGGGATTACTTTATCAAAGACGAATGCGTAATCTAAGTTACTCTACCATCCTCACATTTAACTAAAAAGTGTGTTTATACAAGAACAAGCGTTAAGAACGATAGGAGGTACTTTCTTGTGTTACAAGATGGATGAGGGTATCCCGAGTTAATCAATGTCTCTAATTAAAATTATTTTTGCTTCTGAATAATTATTAATAACTATCAGAGATTAGAAATAGCTCTCCGAGCATAATTCATACGAATATACTTGGATATTTATAAAAATGCTATTATATGGAACGAATTTGCTTCAGAATAGAGTATTCTGTACATTTCTGCGATGAAGACACCACCCAGAAGCAATAATGGGATGACGAACAGTATTGATAGAACGATAAAATATATATGCTCAAACTGAAAAACATACGTATAAAGAGTAGCACCGTTAACTTAGCAAGAGGAATGCTTAATTCAGAAAACCTGCAGATTGCATTACTAATTTTTATAAATTATTGAATTTATTGTTAACGTCTAATTGATATTGTTAATAACAAATAACCCGAAACATACATTTGCCGTGGAAACAGAAAAAGGTAAGAAAATATCCACTATTATAGAGAAAAAGTAATTATTAACGAAATCAAAGAAATTCGAATATTCTCGGTCGATTCCTGAAACCGATTGGCGCCTGCATAATAGGGGCACCGTGCGACTCCTCAGGCTGTTGCCGGGTGGAGCTCGGACGAGGTACCTCGCTGCCTAGACCGGGCACTTCCTGGACTTCGCCAGTGGGACATAGGATACGTTCCCGAGTGTCAGAGTTGCGCAAGCTCTCTTAGGTAAATAAATTTGTATACAGTCTCTTTTCGATTTTACATTCTCGTTCCAATTCAGATGTACCGTTGTTGTCTATAATATATCTCATCGTTCACCATTCTACTCAGTTCTTTCCCAGGACTAATCAACACATTTTCTTTATAGGTTTACTATCTGAATTCACTCGGTTGAGCTCGAGCTCTGTTGTTGCTTTTACGTCTTTATAGTGTCATCTGAAATTTCAAAGCGATCGACGGCGGTGTGATTGGAGGTGGCATTGGGGTTCGGTGGTGGTGAGTTGGAGATGGATGGTGGCCATAGTTTGGATATTCTGGCTAGTCGATAGCCATTGTCCTCTACACATATACGTCACCGCCCCCCTCCTACTTGTTTTATTACAGAATCTATCTGTTTCCATTTCCGAGTTCCTTCATCGTTGGTTTGTTATCTGGAATTCGGCTTTATTTCATCGATGGGCCGTTTCTGTCTCATCGACTGATTATTCCTGCCACTTCGTTATCGTATGCGGTTTCTATTCGTCTTGCTTCAATTTTCTTTCCTGTAGCTAGTCCATTTTCTTTTGGGTTTATATTTTAATTATTATATGCCCCTTTGAGCTTTGAAGTATCCAGAGACTTAATCAGGAAGTCTACGTTGTATGACGAGGGATGCGTGCGACTAGATACAACTAGTTACAAGGTAAAGGACATTGCTTGACGACCAGGGATGACTGCGTTTAGACATAAATCGTTATAAGTAGCTTTAAGACGGACTACAAGGCAAAGGGTCTCGTGCGCGATATTTGCAGAAGGGTCAGCTACATAACTTGGAGCGAATAAATCTATTCCATATTCTTCCTTTTTTATGCCTCTCGTTTACGAAACACAACATAATTGTTCCCCTCATAATTGCGATCGTCCTTAAGTACCAATCAGCCTACGCGACGTACTTGTGTTTACTCGATAATCCCATGCGTCCTATGTTACCGTCACGACTCGTCTCCGACGCACATTCAAGCCAATGTCAGTCTCATCATGCAACGGGTTCCAGGATGGCACTCCGGTCACTGCTCCATCTGGAGTCAATGCGAGGTTCCAGCAGCCCTAGTCGTACGCTGTTAGGGTATAGGCCTGTAGATGGCCCGGCACGTGTCTACCATCATAATACTTGGAATGACTAGGTCCTACTCCTTGGGGCAGGGTCAGGTAATTTCTGTCCGACTGCAAGGTTTCATTGGACCCCCGCAGTGGCTCTGGGAGTTTCATTGGCTCGGGGACTACAATTGTTCGCGGCTAAATCACTGCAAGGTCGGCAGTGGCTGAGGTGGGCTAGGCCTGATCGTGATGCACAAGCTGTAGCGTCAGGTACACTACGGTTACCTACGGTTACGGTTCGTATGCTAGTCGGTCTTTTGAATAATCGCGAACTCGCTCAGGCCCAGCGCGGTTGTAACGTAGTCCCTCCGCCCGCGTCTATCATATTTGATTCCCCAAATTTTTGTGAACATAGAAATATTGGGGTCTGTTGATCTGTAGCATATTAGGGTTACGTCAGTGAAGAATATGTTGTAGTACACCAATACGAAACCTCTTCTGTAATATACGAAATATAATGAAATGTCAGTAGCTTCACCTTAACTTGCTTCGCTCCAAGCTAGATTAGATACCTTTCAAACAGGTGTCCCTAGCAGGTTTCGCCACTGGGGCGCATGTCGGTTCTCGATGCGTGGCCACTTCCACGTTGTGAGTCCTGGTAATTGGTATAGATTACCAAAGAGCAATTTTAGGAAGACAATGCCAAGCTAAATGCTACGTACAAAGTTTACGGCATTTGCGATCTATTGCAAGTTTTCAGTGTTCCTTTTGGGCTTAGTAAATATAAAGCAATCAGAAAATATTCTAAAGGAATATAAGATAAGTGATAAAATTTGTCACATGTTCCACACCTATTTTTTTATAGACAGGACATCAACAATAAGAGACATTACCGTAACTAGGATTCGGGGACTGTTATTATATGCATTTCATTGTATATTACCAGTAAACTACGAAAATACTTATCAACTTGAATTTTGTGAGGAGCTTATAGTTTATGAAATGAAAGCTTATGATCCACAGTACTTGTTTAACTTATTATGCGACATGGTACCAAGGTCTTAAATTAATATTAGTATAATTCATAGATAACTTATTCGAACTAAGCCCTCGATTATTTATAGACAGTATTGAATTTTCAGCTACATACGTCAGTAACGGACATAATATTAATTACACCATTAGAACTCATATTCTGCGCGATACCGTACTTGCAGCAATGAAAGTGTTGGCACGAACGAGATAAAAACAGTGTTTCCGAGACACCTGGCGGATCAGGTTACATTAAGCACATTTCCATAACACTGAATCTTCGTGAGTTTTGAGTAATACAATTCTGGACGTTTCACGGGAATGACGTAATTTCGATTACCTAAGAGGCATGAGTCAGACTGCAATTAATGTCAGTATCAATCTCCTCTGCTTCAATAGACGAGCACGCTTTCCGGGACACTTTCACTCCCTTTAGGGCATTTGCTGTAGGACGCATAAAACTATAATCACAGGAAATGCCGATTCTTGCAAAAGTTGGAGTTCGCGTATGAATCCCTTTTTTGAAATAGGGAACCGCGGCCTTCGAATTTCATTTCCATCTCGCGCTCCTTGATTAGGACCTTTGTAGCAGGTTTTAACTTTTACCGAATCTAATCAGAGCACTCCTTTGTTAACAACCCTGTATTGATTTTGGAAAGTTATCCTTAAAATCGTAACTCCCCTTCACATTGTAACCTATGAAGGTTGATTAATGTAGATTTTCAATGGCACAAATAATCATCATACCTTTACGCGAAACTGCATTATACGTCATAGTATCTGCCACACACGTGCGGCAAAACTACGTGCTTCGTAGAGCTGTCCGAATTAGTAACCTCTACAGTGAACGTATTAAACGGATTCTATCAATTCTCTTAACATCTTCGATGCATATTTTCGAATTAATCAGCTAAGACCAGATTTAGCATAATTCCCGATACTCGTCGAACACTATATATCGCGGCAAAGAAACCTTTGCCCTTAATTCATGTTCCTAAACTAACTACACAATGTGCCCCATGAACCTTTACCTAATTCTTCTCTTAATGTGACAAGATAGATCATTTCTAAGTATCTATATTTTTAAACCAATTACCTGATATACTTCGTCAAAAACACTCACTCGAAGCTTGTGCAGACTCCATAATTAATTCACCAATAACAAGAATACTAAAACACATATTAACTATGGAACTACGAAAAGGGTCAAGATGACTTGATTTGGGTACACAGTTTCCTCAATTACCGAGAGTAAGTAGTTGCTTATTGCAAAGTAAGCGTAGTACATCACATTCTCCATCATACACACGTACCTTATCAAAGGTTACCTGGAGAACGAGGGTCGAATATACAAAGCCTATGTCAGTCGGGTAATCTGCGGGTTACGTGTCAGTCCATTAGTAAGACCATATATGTTCAAGCTAATCTATAGTTGCAGTCGAAGGTAATTGTCGCTTAATCGAGTTGTAAAGTTAGGAGCCGAAGTCGAACCGGGTTGTAATATTGCAATTCTGTGTTGAGCGTTGCAGTAATCCGAGAAATAATTCGTAACTTTATTGCCATTCTCACATATTTATGTTGTTGTTGCCAATCAATATTACCACTCTCCAATCTGTGTATTAATATCGATTTTTATTCCACTGTAATCATAATTGTGTATGCCCTTTTAATTTCGTTATACCGATTTAACCCTTTTCACTTGAGAGGCGCATTTCATTCGCCATTTGATAAAAATTTGAAGCTTGATATTCATAAATATGTCAAATTCCGAATAATGTAACAGCGTGCTAGGTATTAGAATCAAATATCTCTACGTGTCAATTATCATACGACTTCTTATTCCTGCTCCGAAGACTATCCCCAGGGTTGTAACGGAAAGTCTTTGAAATGCAATCCTCCTTTGGCTGGAAAATCGTACAGTGCAAATGGTTAACTGCCAACAATAGGATATACGATGTTTTGGTGCTCGTTAGAGGTCGACAATGCTAACGTTATCAATGTACTTTTAACTGTTAACAATTCCAAATTCGTAAGCAAGCACATAAATTCTATATCCTTGTCATCCTCCAATCTATCTACAACATACACAGATACCGTTCTCGTGTTCACAGCCAAATTACCGTTCGGATATTTGGTGAAACGTGACCTTCTTCGTAATTGTCCCAAGGTTCCAAGCGAACTGATGGAAAACTTGCAAACATCTTCGTTGGAGGTTCGCAGATAGACTAAAGAAGAGAGGTGAAGCTTGGAACGCAGCTGTGAGAACGTGAGGAAGCAGACGAGTTGCGAAGATATGCCCTATCACGTATGTGGAACAAAGGCGAAGATATGCTTGTAAAGTTAGGGGCGACCAAGATCCCTGGTTACAATATGAGTACTGCTCATTTTCAGTAAACATGCACTCTAAAACTGTTTGACTGAGGTACGTCCATCATTTGCTTGCTATAGTGGCCCAGGATTACCTATCTGATACATTCCTAACTACTCCACATGCTTTATCAGGGTTGACACAATTCGCAAATTCCACAGTGCCGTTATCTCATGGCTCTTTCAAAATTGCTCTGAGAGCAAAGCGCTCTCCCCTGCATCTTCCAACATTTCTTCCAAAGTTTCGCCTCTCCTCTCTCTCGACAAACCGACCGCTGTACTTAGGACCGGAGGAACTTCCGCCACACCAAATCGATCGAAAATTCGGCACTATCGTGGCTGGAGTTCGCCCGCATATGACGTACCGGCTCGGAACGATTCATAGAATGGATGGAACGTGGATGAAGCGCAACATCTGACCAAGTGTGTCTCTTCTTACTAGGGACACGGTTTCGGCCGAAGAAAGCAGATCTTCAACGGTGTTAATAATGCTTTCCCTCCCTCTGCTCAGCCGCCACTCGCGGGATCTTATTGCTCCCTTCCTTCTTCCCCTTCCCTTCTCCGCGCTCTTTTCCACGACGAATTCACGTAGCCAGAAGTTTCATATGTGGCTATATCGACGTACCTCCCGTCCGAACAGCAGCTGAAAGCGCCCAACGTGTGCACCATTAACGAGAGTAGTTAGACAGGGCCCAAAGAGAGTTTGCTACATCTCTGAGTCACGGAGGATTTTCTCCCAGACAATGTATTTCTTCGAATAGATATAACTTTAACGAGACATTTGGTGACTGCAGTGGAGGTTTTTGATAAACCATTGTTTGTAATATTGCCGAATTTCGCGTAGTACTTAATAGTAGTGTTTAGTCGGAAAATGTTTAGTATTTTGACGTATACTTTGGTCAATTAATTGTAAATATTTTGTCGATGTTGGTTCAAAATTTTGCGCCAATTCTTGCGCACGTCAACTACGCTGATGTAGTGATTATTGCACGGAATATATCTAATTCGCTGTTTACTTCACTTTTAAGATGTAAACATATTATTTCTTTCAAAACAGATACGTATAGGGCAATTAATTTTACGTGACCTTGAATTCGTTACTGTGAGTATATTTGTGCAAGTTTGATGGCAATTTCCAGACGATTTCTGGCAAGAACTGGATACCGAATACGTTATTAATTCAATGGAATTCTCGCTCTAACGTTGTACACGTAATCTGCACTTACACGAGAATCGCATTACTATCTGCGAAGGAAATGTGAGCTGCACTTATTGGGTATGATTTTGTGAGCTATTGCTATATACTCCTAGGAAAATCAACTCCTATTTATGCTTCGAATGAATTCTCAGTTCACGGGAGTTAGCAAAGCTTGGCTTAATCAATTCTAGAATAAATTTAATATCGCTTTCAAGCAGGGTAGTTCATTATTTCAAATCTGAATCCTTTGCCTCTGTGCCACAAGTTGTAAGAAGAATTACACTCTTTAATGCGCGTAAGAGATGCATTTATTTCGAAATCTGTTGGAATATTGTTAGAAGATGTTTAATCAACCATAACGGTATTAAAGCGGCCAACGATTTTACTTTCAACATATATAATTTATCTTCCTTGAAGCGAGTTTTAATTTGAATCATAGAATTTGCTTCCCGCCTTCCTAGGAAAAATTATTATGTGCACTTAGATGCGGTCGCAAGTGTTATCTTCCCAAAACATCAGTTTATTGGCTAATGCTACGAAGAATATGAATGGCCGATGGTAATACTCTTAATTACTTCAAACCATGGGTAGTTAGTTCCTCTAACACCACATCGCTTGAGACAAATTTGATTTCTAAGCCTCTAGGCTGAAACATCCTCGGTGGTCCGTGATCCAGCATTCACCCCAGTATAATAAAGACCTTAAGAAAAGTTATACATAATATCTAACTATAAACGTCATGCTGCGCTAATTTATAATACGCAGGGAGCACGGAATAAGATATTGTAGAGACATAATAAGCAATATTACCACCTTCACGCCATTTCTCATTTCGTTTCTCCTGTCGCCAAAATAACATTCTGAATTTTATGTTCATTTGCATGTGCTAAACACGCTAAACTAACTCGGTCAAGCTCCCTTTCATAAAATGCATAGTCTAATCGAAGCAATTTATACGATACTCATTCCTGTACTACATCGAATTTTCATTGATATATAATATTCTCACAATACCTGCACAAATGACTACTCAAAATAGCGACAAAAATAGCCTTCCATATTTGCCAGCAGCACTTACACGCGCCTCGTAACCAAATACGAATTAGCGCCCATGTACTACAATATCCTTGAGAATGAAGACGGATGGAACGTTCCATCCTTTCACGAGTATGCATGTGCACTTCGATACTCGTGATTCTTTCGTGTGAACCTCCGTCACATGTTCTAGCCATGGCCATGTTGTTGCAAAGGGAAAAATTGTGGGAGAGAAAGGGAGGACTAATGAAAATGGACGGTGTTGCAGAAAGATGAAGAATGTCACACACACGCCTACATACACCGGGGAATGGAGGGAGTACCGCTTGTGCGGGAGTATACATTGGAAAATTTGTTCTAATTCGTTCATTTATCTACATGTAAACATTCATATCAGGCAAAACATCCGACGAAGTTATCCACAGGAATCCTATATAGAATGAAAGTATCGATAACTAAAATTTAATACCACTTGCACTCTGCATCTACGCATAAACCTCCATTTTAGACACAAAGGAGATAGAAATTTTTCATAAAATGCCGTAGCAATAGCTACACTGTGCGACAAGATATTCCGCTCTATAATTTGCAGTGCTTCGCCAATAACTTCAGGGCGGCATATCTCGGTAAAAAGAAATTATTTCTGATCATAGACAAATTTTATTTGAGGGAGTACATAAGCGTTACACGAAGCAATGGATAAAAACTTTCACGAAATTATTACTATTTTCAGAATATTATGTGGGATAAAAATAAAACAAGCAAAAATCAATTGCTCGTATTTATTTGTCCCATATACGTAACGTGGCAACCAGTGTAAGCAGCTAGATTGGGATTCACCACATTGAACTATAGAGGATATTAAAAATGAGGCTTTTAAAATATCGTACCCTCTTTGTCCTGTCTTTCCCTGACACGATCGCCAAGCACTATTGCGTTGCCGCGACCTTTCGCATAAACCGGTAAAATATGTGGAAAGTATTGCAGATTCCATTTAATGTCCGATTGCGGTGTTAAAGACTGAAGAAACTAAGCGAATACGTACGTGACATGCGCGTACGATGTATTTCGATGTAAGGAACATAGAAATCTGAAGCATGACTACTCCCACCCCAACTTTGAACAAACACAGCCAGGAATGTAGTCATTTGTTAGGACGGGTACAATATTTGACAGTCATACAGATTTCACATTCCTTCCAGTTCCCCAAATACGTCGTAGTTTCTCGGTGCCTGCGGCATGTTTGCCATGGATAATTTAGCACAAGGCGTGTCCATTAAGTACTAACTTATAGACTAAACTGAGTGGTTGTGGATATTTGAAGTGAAAGGAGGTATTACAAGTTCGTTAGGAAAGACGCATAATAGAACGACGAGCGGTTTAATCGAATGGAACTATCGAAGTGGGGCTAGAAGACGAGGCTGAAGGGAAAGTGCTCGTATGAAAAGATAAGGTCGCGTGCGACATCTGTCTCTCCGCCCTTTCGTTCTTCTCTCCTCGATTTTTATTTGGATTATCAGGTATCAGGGGTACGGATCCTTTTTCTACAGAATCGTGTGCAAGGAAGGAAAGTGCACTTTCTAAGCGGTAGTAGAGTGGGAAGGGTTGAGCTTGAAGGGAGGGATGAAGATAGCGAATAGTTTGAGGGCTTCTGGCGCTTTGGCTCTTAAGGACGAATCACATATGTATCGCGCAATAATATTAAGGATATTCCGTTAATTGATTGGGTCATCCAATTCCACAAACTAACCGCGTCTTGCTTGCAGACCACGAGAATATAGGAGGTATATGACTCAATTTGAAATGAACTACGCATATGCTACTTGAAAGATGCGTGCAAAATTTTTTTATCCGACGAAGTACATACTGCCGAATTTTGGAATGGATTTAACACTTAACCATTTAACTTCATTACAAATATTATTGTAATCTGCCAATTGGCTAGCGCTATGTATATGATCAATTATCACATTAAACTCTGTTACCATTGGCTATGTCCTCGAATAATGGCGATCATAAAAGATAGCAGCACCTCATGTGATGTACTGTGCTCCTGTTGTTAACTGCATGCCCACATTTCCTTCATACAATTCGCCCTATTTCGCAACCTACGGCTAAAGAATTAACTTTAATGCAATTTACCTTGACCTGCGCATTAAAGGAATTGCCACCAACGATTTGAAGGAACTTTGGATTAACCATCATTCATTGCGGTCTCAATTATAACACCATATTTTACTCTTCCAATATCCGTTCCTCATTCCCTATTGCGCGTAGTATCGTAAGCTCGAAGCTCACCGCAATACAATGCTAGCAGTGCAGAAGCTGGAAGTACACGCTAACAGGCGTATTCGCATTCAAGATAAGTAAAGTGAAGTATACTGTGCAGGGTTTGGTACTTCTTCGGAATTCGGCCGTCGAATTTTTACACCCTGTTACTGTTTTCGCCGTTCACAAGGTCATCTGGATTGAATGGCGCATCAGCATGGAAACAGAGGACATCGATTAATTGTGCATGAAATTTTTAGGCTCTACCACCACAGCAGCGCGCTCCAGAAAGTAGCAAAGTAATGCAGAGCAATAAGAAGCACCGAATATCACCGCATAGCACAGCATACCACACAACTTCTCAGGTCGGCACCACTCCGAGCAGCACCGCTTCCGCAGCACAGAACTTCAGTGCCTGGTACCGAATTGGATAAAAGCGCAAACATAACAGAGCACAGCAGCGTGCAGGTGATGGCAAGGGGACGCACCAGGGCGCGCGAAGGCCCAACCGAGCCCAGCAGTGCTGCGAATACCAAAGAACAGCTGCAAATAGCAAAGATTCCTTAATTAACATAACCGACACTAATCACAACAGGGCACAGCAGGGCTCAGGGAAGAGCTTCAGAGTGCAGCAGAACACAATGAAGCGTCGTATACCCCCGAAGAGCAGCTAATAGCTTAAGTTCCTAACCAAAGTCAACGTAACCTATCCAAACGTATCCTACCCTGACGAAATAGAGCCTAACTGCAGCAGTGCAAGGCAGGGCGTTGGAAAGCGCAGCAGGCCTCAGGGAATCTCCGAATCAATCGAATAACAGCGAAACATACACCCTCCAAACCTATCCCAGCTTAACCAATCCAAGCCTGTCATACTCTAGCCTCACGTACACTGCTTTCTGTAACCTAACTGCAGCTGGGATCAGCAGAACGCAGGTAATTGATGCAGATAGCAGGAGAGCACTGTGGTGCGCCAAATACCAGAGAATGCTAGCGTGAAGCACAGATTCCAAACCCAAACTAGCCCAACTTAGCCCATCCATAGTTGAGCACGTCACAGTGCAGTTGAGGACAGCAGAGCATAGCACTGCAGATTAAAGAGCCGAATACCACTGGTGGTAGCACATAGCGCCGATTCACATCCTAACATTATCCATCGTTGCACATTCCAAACTTACCAAAGTGAAGCATATCTGTGTGAAACGCAGCGCAGCGGGAGAGATCAGTGCATATTAAGGCGACGAAGACCACCGTATCGCAGCGAATAAAGCAGGCTCATGTAGTATCCTAATCTGTCATAACCTTGTAAAAGCTACCTTCCCAAACCTATCCAGAGCGGAGCATTGCAGTGTGCGCCGAAGTGTATCAGAGCGCAGCAGAGCTTACGTAGGCGCTAAATACAAATGAATAGCATCACTGCCATTGAATTAACCTATCCGCTGATTGTTAAATACTATAGCAATTACAGAATGATCAAAGGATGTATCTGTTATGGCTGGAGATACAGAATTGAATGTACAGTACTGGTTGCATCTATCTACTCAATATTAGTTGCATTGTAATAATCTATTTACTGGTCATCCAAATTCTATGACGACGATATAATGACGAAGGGGCAAATACATTATCGCCAAAGATATCAGCAACTGGCAATACAGAAGTGGGTATATCTGCTTGCAAAGTTATATATCCATTTCATAAACCTACACACTGACCTTCTAAATTCTATAACAATCTAAGAATGTTCAAAGGATGGATCAATTATCGCCAGAGGTACTAACAATTGAAGATAAAATGATGAGCGTAGCCGCCATTACTGTACCATTGCCGTTTCAGTAATCTATTCAATGAGCATCTAAATTCTACAATAAATTATTGAACTACCAATGGCTAGATAAATCGCCGCTGGAGAAGATAGCAATTAACAGTACGTTACTCAATATAGCCATCTACATGTTCCTGTAGCCATTAGACTAATCCACTCACTGCTCATAAAATTTCCACAGCAATTTTGTAATGACTAGTTGATATTGCAAATATCGCTAGAGATATTACCAAGTGACAATACGGTACAGAGGGTAGAAATCCCCGCTGTACCATTGAAATTGCATAAATCTATTCGCAGATAATCTTTTTCTATAGCTATTCTACAGTGATCAATGGTTACATTAATTATTCACAGAGAAGTTGACAGTTGACAATGCCTTACCGTGTACAGCCGTCTACGTACTGTAAGTTTTATGTGATAAATCTGTTTACAGAGCACATATATTTGACAGCAACTGTAGCGTCCTACGGTATCGAATCCCTTCGATTTCCGAGAACGCTTATCACGCGCCAATTTAATATTGCGTGACTAGTTGAAATAATAAGGATCCAAAATGTGTGTGATCAAAGAGAGTGTTTATTTAGTGAAAAGTGCAGAATAGTTATATTGGGACGTTAACTGAGTACCGTTTCGAACATGCGTTTGTATGTGCAATTTAGATGTGTGAAGGATTGGTGCCGAAGACGAACTGACTCGTCGATTCCGCTGCACGTCCCGTCTCGTCGTGCTCGGTCCAGAGCTTTGTCCAGCCTAGTTCTGATTGGGTAAAATAGATGTTGGTGGTGGAAAGGTAAAGCGTTTTAACTGGACAGAGGGTGTGACATAAGGACCTTTGGCTACGGAGTAGGAAACTGTCAAGGAGCCGACTTCTGATGGTCGATGACGTGATTTATAAGTGTCGTCCGTCCGTCGCTTGTTGGGTCTGTCACAAGTGGGTCCCATCTGTTGTGTCTGGTTTCTAGTAAAACACCTAAACTTCGCTTTTAGCCCAATCCGCTAGAACGGCGTTGAGGCACATCGAACCTCCGGAATTGCAGTCGCGGTACAAAACACAAAACAGACCGCTAGGCCTGGCAAAAGTGCAAGCCCCAGAATAAAACTATGCCATAAACACGCTCTCCGGGATGGAACAGCAACTTTAAAATGATAAATGGATATATCAGTTATCGCAAAGGGCATCAACTATATGCAATACAGTCCCGTGTACAGCCATCAATACAGTGTAAATGCCATTCAATTGTCCTATTCACTGATCATCTGAATACTATGAAAACTCTCGAAGAACCATCGGATGTATCAATTATTGCCAGAAAACTTGGAAGTTGACCATGTGGTACTTAGTATAGCAATCTCCACAGTGCATTAGGTATTGCATAAATCTATTCACTGATCATTCAAATTCCATAGCAGTTCTAGAATGATAATGAGTAAGGGCGGTTACAAAATTCTAAAGCACTTGTGACTATCCTTGCAGTTATTACTCTTATTACACATAAGCTTAAGGGTTATCAATGTTGACATCAATCATCCCTCGACATATTGCCAATTGACAATACACTGCTATGTTTAACCCTCACCAGAGAACTACTGCAATAGGAATAATTAATTCACTGATCGCACAAACTATGTAGCATTTCTCGAATGACCAATGGAAAGATAAACTGTCGTTGGTGATATTAGAATCTAGACTACAGTACATTCTATGATCATCCACAATGTACTGTAGCCATTTGTTTATTGTATACTCTGATGACATATATCCTATGTCAGTGACAGAAGAGTCATTGGACAGGTAAATAATCACTTGAGATATTAACATTGAACAATTCATTACTGAGGATTTGTATCTACTCAGTACGATAGCCATTTGATTAATGTGCACGCTGGTAATTTTAATTCCATAGCAGTCCTAGAAATATTAATGGGTAGATCAATTATTGCTAGAGATGACAATATTCAACAAAACAGTACTTAGTATAGCTGCCTACACCGTACTATGTCCATTGCATTAATACATTCACTGACCGTTTAGCTTTCATAGCAATTCAAGAATAATTAATGGCAACATCAATGGTCGCTGCTGTTATTCGAAGTTGAGAATACAGAATTGAGTGCTGCTACGTAAGCGGAAATAAGGTCACCTGCGCATTAATAAGGCTATAGAATAGATCTATGCAGTTAATAATTAAATTCCCCAGGAATTCAAGAGTTATAAATGGATGGATGTATTATCTCTAGGGACATTAATAGTTAAGAAAGCAGTAGAGGGTATGGCCATCTAAACAGTACTACATCCATAGCACTAGCCTATTCACTGATTTGTCAACTCTGTAGCAATTCTTCATTGACAAATATATAGATGACTTGTCGCTTGATGTATCAGCAATTGGTATTACAGTACTCATTATAGCCATAGACACAGTATTATAGGCAATGGATTAGTCAATTCACTGCTAATAAATGTTCTATAGCAATTACATAGTGATAAATGGATACTTCAAAAATCGCTAGGGATGGTAACAATCAGCAATCCCGAGCTGTGTATATCCACCTGCGCAGAGCTGCAGTCATTGCATTAACCTGCTCCTCCATTATTTATCTACCATAGCATTTCTATAATGATAAATCGCTGCGTCAACTATCGCCAGAGTCATTGACAGTTGACGATACAGTCGTGAGTGTTGCGTCTCTAGGGAAACATAGCCATACACGTAGCGCTAACGCCAATTCATTAATATACACAGTGGTCACGTAAATTCGATAGCAATTCTATATTGATCAATAGATGGATGTATTCCCGATTGAAATATTTACAATTGATACTACAGCACGTAGTATAGCCATCTACGTAGTACTATAACCACTGCATTAATCTATTTACTGATCACATGAATTACAAAGTAGCCCTAGAATTATCAATGGATTTAACACTTATCTCTGGGGATATCTTCTATTAAAAATACAGCACACTGCAGAGTCACCGACAATAAGCTATACCCAATGCAATAACAGATTTACGGATCATTTAATTCTACTGTAACTAAAGAATCATTAATGTATATGTCAACTATCGCTAGGGACAATAACAAGCAATAGTACCGAACATGTTATAGCCATCCACGCAGTACTATGGCCATTGTACTAATGAATTCATTGACCATTAATATTCCATAGCAAATCTGCATTTTCAATAGATAGATCAATTCTCGCTCGAGATATTAGAACTTACAATTAAGCACAGGGTATTACCATCAGCGCAGTACCGTATCCAATGGATTAATCAATTCAGTTACCATTTAAATCCGACAGTATTTCAAGAATTATCAATGAATGGATCAATCATCTCTAGAGACATCAACAATTAATAATACACATTATAGCGACCTACACAGTTTCATATCCACTGCATTAACCAATTCACCGATACACCCAGCTCTAAAGCAATTATTCATTGGCCAATGGTTGTATCAATTTTCGCTTGAAGCATTAGCAATAGATAATGCAGTATTTAGTGTAGCCTCATGCGCGGTATTATAGATATTGTACTAGCTTTTTCAGTTATCGTGTAAATTCCACAGCAATTAAACGTTTATCAATGGATGGATTAGTTATCTGAACAGTACACCACAGGCTATAGCCATCTACACTGTACCATATCCACTGTATTAATATATTCACTGAGCATGTAAGTTCTATGGGAATTCTATCATCATCAACGGGTAGATATTATCGCTGGAGATATTAGCAATTAACAATAGGGTATTGGGTACAACAATCGACACTGCACGGTAGCAAGAGCATAGATCCATTCACTGACAATTAAATTCTACAGCAGTTCTAGAATGAACGACGGATGGGTCAACTATCGCTGGAGATATAGGCAACTAGCGCGGCAGTACTCAGTATATGTACCCACGCAGTACTATAACAATTGCATTCATCTACTCACTCTTAATATAAGTTCGGTAGATATTATGGATAGACTAATGTGTGGTTCATTCATTTCTAGAGAAAATGACATTCAAGGATGCAGTACTGAGTATAGCCATCTACAGCGTACTGTAGCCATTGAATAAACCTTTCCAATGATAATACAAATTCTAAGGCAATTCTATGGCGATAAATGGACAGATTTATTACAGCTAGCGATTTAAAATGAGAAAAGACATACGAATCATCGCTCAAGATATTAACAATTTACAATACATTACCAGGGTTAGCCTCCTACACTGTTCTACACCCAATGGGCCAATCTATCCAATGATCAGCAGCACTACGTAGCAACAATGTATGATTAGTGAATGGAAGAGTTATGGCTAGAGACAATAATACACGACCATACAGTACAGCGTACAGTCACCGACAGAGTACTACAGGCGTTGGATTAACCTATTCGCTGGTGGTTTCAGTTTTATAGCAATTAAGGTATGGTTAATGGACAAATCAATAATCGCTTCAGATATCGACAAATGACAATGCAGTACTTTTTGCAGTAATATACACAGTTCTATATCCATTGCATTAATCTAATCACTGATCATCTGAGATGCGCAGCAATTCCGGAATGTCAAATATCTGGACAAAGTATCCCTAGATTTACTGATAAAATACAATACAGTACAGAGTGTAGCCGTCCACACAATGATATAAACAGCGGATAAATCTATTGGCTGATTATCTATGTTCCTTATCACTCCTAGAATTAAATGAGAGGACGGATCCATTATCGCCCGACAAGTTAACGATTGACAAACAAGTACTGAGTACAGAAATTCGCACAATACCATAGCCACTGTAAATAATCTGTTCGCTGCTCATCTACGTTCTTCAGGAGTAGATGAATGAACAATGAACACAGCAAGTGTCGATGGAGAAAATGGCATATGACAATACATTTTTGAGTTTATTCATCAGCAGAACACTTCTATCGCTGTATGTATCTCTTCACTGAACCGTAAATTTCAAAGCAGATATTGATTAATCAATGTATTGATCAGCTATTGCGCGAGAAATATGCAATTGTCACTACAATACTCTGTCCATTCACGAAGCGAGTATTGTCTGCGATGGAATAGTATGTTCCATGATGATCTAAGTTCTATAGCAATTCTGTAACAACAGATGAGAGATACATTATTGCACGAAATATTAACAACCGATAACACTGTATCGAGCACAGCCACCATCACGGTACTGTAGCCGTTGGAATAATTTGACCACTGACGATTTAATTTCCACAGCGATTAAAGAACAATCAATGAATACATTTGTTAAAGCAAGAGGCATATTCTGTTGACCAAACGGTAATTCGGACGCATAGAAGCAGCGCCGAGTAGTCGTTGGATTAATTTGCCCTATGATTATTTGAGTTCTATTGCAACTCTGAGCTAATGCGAGTATAATAAACACATAGCTGGAGATATCAATTATTGACAATACAGTACTGAGTATAGCTACCTGTAAAATCGCATAGCCATTGAATTAATCAGTCCGCTGAATATAAAATTCTACAGCGTTTTTGGAACGTCCAAATAATGCTGCAATTGTCGCTAGTGAGATTGCCATAAATATCGATTCAGTACTGGGCGTAGCCATCAAAATATTACTGCAGCCGTTGGGTTAGTCAGGTCACATGATTATTTAAATTCCACGGCATTTTCAGAAAAATCAATGGATATATCATTTATGGCTAGAGACGCTTACATTTGACAAAACTGTACTTAGTATATCGAACAACAAAGCACTCTAGCTGTTGGATTAATTTCCTCACAGATGATCTAAGTTGAACAGCAATTCTAGAGTATGGAGTGTAAAGTACATTTATGTCTAGAGATGATACAATTGACAGTACGGTTCTTGGTACGTCTACCAGTACAGCACTGCAGCCGATGTATTAATCTGTTCTCTGATGATTTAAATTTTACAGCAAATTTAGAATGACAGAAGACAGATCCATTATCGCTAGAGATATTGGCGATATGGAACACAGTCCTGTGTACAGCCATCATTACAGAACAGTTGCCGTTGTACTAATTTTTTCTCTTATGTCTTAAATTCGACAGCAACTCTGGAATAATCAATGTATGGCACAGATATGTCTGGAGGTACTTAAAATTGACAGAGCCGTACTTGATACATTCACCAACAGAGCACAGTGATCGTTGGATTAGTCTGTTCAATGACGATTTAAATCCAACAGAAGCTATAGAATGTCAAAAGCCATATCGATTATCACTCGACATATTAAAAACTGATAAAATAGTACTGAATACACCCGTCATTACGGTACTGGAGCCGTTGGACTAATTTGTTCACTGACGAGTTAAATTCCACAGGAATTCTAGAACAATCGATGTGTACTACAGATATGGCAAGAGGTATCTATAATTGAAAGCACGGTACTCAGTTTATCTGCCAACAGAGCACTGTAGCCTTTGGAATGATCTGTTCAGTGATGATACAACTCTAGAATATGAAAGGGCAGATCTGATATCGCTCCAAGTATGGTAATTGACAAAAGAGTGCTGAGTACAGCTGACACCACCGTACTCTTGCGGTTAGATTAATTTGATCACTGATGATTTTAATTCCACAGCAAGTCTAGAATTATCAACGTATAGATCAGTCATAACTGGAGATATTTACAACAGACAGTACTGTACTTGGCACACCCACCAACAGAGAATTGAAGTCGGTTGTTTAATCTGCTAATTGAAGGCTGAAACACTATAGCAGCTCTAGCATGACAAAGGACGGATCCATTACCTTGCAGATATTAGCAATCGACAAAACAGTACTGAGTACACACTTCATCACAGTGCAGTATCCTTTGTATCAATTTGATCACTGATGACTTGAATCCCAAAACAATTCTAGAATAACCGCTATATGGAACAGTTATACCTGGATATAATTACAATTGACAGCCCGGAACTTATATAATATAGCACCAGAGAGCTGTATCCGTTGGGATAGCCTGTCTGCTGACGATATAAATTCTATAGCAAATCTAGAGAGGCAAAAGAAAGATCGTTTGTTGCTCGTGATATTAACAAGTAACAAAACCGTACAGGGTACAACCATCATTACTGTACTGTAGCCGTCGTTATAATTAGTTCACAGACGACATAGATTCGACAGTAATCTTGGAACCATAAGTGAACAGATAAGCTACGTCTAGGAATATTTACAATTGACAGTGAATTACTTAGTACATCCACCAGCACTGCACGGTAGCCGTTGGATTTATATGTTCAGCGACGATTTTGTTTCCATAGGACTTTTAGAGTGACAACAGGCAGTTGCATCAACACTCGAGGTCTAAACAAACGAAAAGGCAGTACTACGTACAGCCAACATCACACTACTGTAGCCGTTGTAATAGTTTGTTCACTGATGACCGAATTTCAGCAGCAATCCTAGAGTAATCAACGTATAGATCAGCCATGTCTAGAGACATATTCATTTGACGGAAATGTACACAGTACTTCCACGAATAGGGCACAGTAGCCGATTGTCTAATCTGGTCACTGATGATCTAAATCTCATAGCAGATCTAGAATGACTGGAGGCACATCGCTTATCGCTCGAGATATTAACAACTGACAAAGCCGTACTCAGTACAACCGTCATCACTGTACTACAGCCATCGTTATAATTTGTGCACTGATGTCATAAATTTAATAGCAACTCTAGAATAATCAACGGATGGAACAGATATGACTAGAGATATTTACAACAGACAGCACGGTACACGTTACATCCACCAAGAGAACAATGTCTCCGTTGGATTAATCAGTTCATTGCTGATTTAGGATCTATAGACATTCTAGAATGGTCGACGGACTGATTATATATGTGTAGTGACGTTGGCATGTAACAGTATCATACCGAGTGTTGCCATCTGAACAATACAATAGACAGCGATTAGACAGTTCGCTAATCACCTTGGGCCTTCTGCAATTGTTGAATATTCACGGACTTTGAAATCGTTGGTGGCGTCATTGACACATGTCAATATAGTACTGAGTACAGCCGTCAACAGAGCATTCTTGCTGCTGTATTAATTTCTTCATTAATGATTTATATTCTGCAGATTTCTGCAATGATTTAAATTCTACAGAAGGTCAAGAACAAACTGTGGATGGATCAAATATGGGTATTGCTATTGGAAGGTGGCAATACAGTACTGTGGGTAACGATCTGCACAATACTATGGCCAGTGAATCTCTATATTTCAAGATTACCTAAGTTCCTCAGCAATTGAATAATGAGCGATGGACAGAGCAACCGTCGCTGGGAAATTTGACATATGTCAATACGGTACCTTATACCCATCGGCGGATCGCTGAAGCAGTTTGACTAATCTGTTCATTGACGATTTATTTTCTATAGCAAATCTAGGACTACAAATGAGAGATCCATGATTGCTAGATGCGTTAACATTTGACAACACGGCACTGAGTACTGCCAACATCAAAGTACCTTAGCGGTTCGATTAATTTCTGCGCTGATGACTTAAATTCCACAGCTTTTATGGAGTAATCAATGTATAGATCAGTTATGGCTAGAGGCACATATAATTGGCAGTATGGTGTGCGGTACAACCTCCAGCTTATCACTCTAGCCATCGGAAAGAATCCGGAATGATGATTTAAGTCCAATAGCAGTTCTAAAATGACCAGAGACAGATCCATTTCCGCTCGAGATATTAACAATTGACGACACAACATTTGAGTATAGCCACCATGACATTACTGTAGCCGTTGAATCAATTTTTTCGCTGATGATTCAATTTCCAAACAAATTAAAGAATAACCTACGTTTCAACAATTTGTGGCATGAGATATTTAGAATTGGTAGTATAGTAATTAGTACAGCCATCGACAGAATACAGTAGCTGCAGGATAAATTCCCACACTGATGTTTTCTATCCTATATCCATTCTAAAATGACAAAAGGTACGTCCATTATCGCTCCTAATATAAAGAATCGTCAAGGCAGTACTAAAAGCAACCCCCATCACATTATTGTGGCCGCTGGATTAATTTTTTCACTGATGTCACAATTTGCAAAGCAGTTCTGGCATAATCATTCTATAGAACACTTATGGCTAGAGACATTCAAAGTTGTCGGTACGGAACATATTAAATCCGCCGAAAGAGCACTACTGCCGTTGGATTAGTCTCTTCTCTGATGATTGACTCTATAGCAATTCTAGAAATGTCAACCTGCAGGCTCTACATCGATAGTGATATTGTCGAGTGACAATACCGTACCGTGTGTAGTGATCTACACAATACTGTAGCCAGTGAATTAATATGTACGCAGGTCATTCAATTTCTCTAGCAATTGCAGAATAATGAATGTAGATAGCAACTTTTGCTGGAGGCATTCACATATGCCAATACAGTAGAGTGTATGGTCATCAACAGAGCACGGTACCCGCTTGATAAACCTGTGCACTGAGGATTTAAATTCTGTAGCAAATGTAGAGTGACGAAAGACAGATACATTCACTCTCGAGGCGCGAGCAATGCACAACACAGTACTGAGTACAGCCAAAAAACGCAGTGCTGTAGCCGTTGGATTTACATCTTCTCGGACGATGTCACAGTAATTCTAGTGTGGCCATTGTACGCATCAGCTGTGGCAAGAGATATTCTCAATTGCCTGTGCGGAGGATAGTACATGCACCGGCAGGGATCAGTTGCCTTTATGTTAACCTGTTCAATGATGATTTGGATTCCATATCATTTCTAGAATGGCAGAACGCGGGTCCATTAGCACTCGCGATATTAGATAGATATTAGATAGACATAGACAGTATAGAATAACCAAAGTATAGTATGGTTGTGGCTAGAGATATTTACAATTTATATCTAGGTGCTTAGTACATCCACTGGCAGAGCACTGTAGCCGTTTCATTAATCTTTTCACTGACGATATAGGAACTGCAGCAAATCTATGATGGCAAAAGGCATATCCATTATCGATCAAGATATTAATATTTGACAAAACAGTACTGAGTTAAGCCATGACATTACTGTAGACGTTGGATTAAATTTACATTGGTGAATTAAATTCCACACCCATTCTGTAATGATGAACGTATACTACGGTTACGGCTGGAGATATTTACATCCGACATTTCGGTATTTAGTACGTACACCAGCGGACACATGTAACTGCTGGGTTAATTTGTGCACTGAGGAAGTAAGTTCTATAGCAATTCTTGGATGGTAAAACGCAGATCCTATGTCCATGCAGATATAGCCATTTGTCAATATTGCACTGAGTACAGCAATCATTGCGGTACAGCAGCAGTTGTGATACTTTGTTCACTGATGACTTACATTAGAAAGAATATTTGGAAAAGCCTATATATGGTAATGTCATTGCTAGAGATATTTACAATTGACAGCACGGTATTTAGTACATCCAGCAGCAGAAAAAGTTACCGTTCCATTAATATGCTCACTGATGATATATATTCTACCGCAATTCTAGTATGAAAAAGGGCATATCCATTATCCGTGGAGACATGAACAAATGAGTTCACAGGACTGATTACAGTAATCATCGCAGTACTGTCGCCGTTATACGACTTTGTCCACTGATGATGTAAGTACCAAAGCAATTCAAGAATAATGAATTTCCATTAGGGATATGGGAAGAGATAATTACAATTATCAGTACGGTACTTAGCACATCCACCAACGGAGCACTGTAGACGTTTGAATTATCTGCCCACTGAAAATTTATATTCTACAGCAATTCTAGAATGGAATAGACAGATCCGTTATCCCTCAAGGAATGAACAACTGACTGCATAGTACTGAGTGCAGGCATTATCACAATACCGAGGCAGTCGGGTTAATTTGTTCACTGATTATGCAGATTCCACAGCGCTTCTTTAGTAATCAATGTACAGTACGGTTATGTATAGAGATATTTACATTTCACGCTACTGTGCCTTGTACATCCAGCAACAGAGCACTGAAGCCGTTGGCTTAGTCTGTTCACTGACGACTTAATCTCCGTAGCAATTCATGAATGATGAATTGGTAGTTGATATATCGTTAGTTATATTGACACTAGGCTACACAGTACTTAGTGTAGCCACTTACACAGTATTGCATCCATTGAATTAATCTGTTCGCCGATGAAATAAGTTTCTCGGTAATTGAAGACCGGTCAATGGATAGGGCAATTAGCACTGCATTCATTGACATACGTCAATACAGTACCAAGTATAGCCATTAACAGGGCACTGCAGCCGCTTGATTAATCTCTTCAATGGCGATTTAGGTTCCATAGCAGTTCGGGAATGACTGAGGGCAGGTCCACTATCGCTCGAGTTATTTATAAATGACAAAAGGGTGCAGAGTACAACCATCATAACAGTACTGTAGCCGTTTTATTAATTTTTCCTCTTATGATATAAATTCCACATCCATTTTACAGTGACATATGTCCGATCCATTATAGGTCGAGAAATTAACAGTTGAGAATAGGATACTGTGTATAGCCATCATCGCAGTACTGTAGCTGTTGGATTAATATGCCAAGTGAAGCCTTAAATTCCATAGGAATTCTGGTGTATTCAATGCATAGATCGGTTATGTCGACAGATATTTACAACTAATCGCATGGTACACAGTACATCCGCTATCAGATGTACATCCTATAGCAATTCTAGAATGTCAAAAGGCGTAACTATTATAGCTCGAGATATTAACAATTTACAAGACAGGAACGATTGGCGCCATCATGATTGCACTGCAACTGCTGGACTAATTTGTTCACTGATGACATATATTCCACACTGATATCAGGATAATCAATGTGTTGAACTGTTATGTCCAGATATATGCGCAGTAAAATGTACATTACGTAGTATACACACGAAAAGGGAACTCTATCCGTTTGAGATATACGTTCACTGATGATTTAAGTACAGTAGCAATTCCAGAATGACAAAAGACAGGTCCATTTGGGCCCGACATATTAGCAATTGACAGGACAGTACTGAGTACAGGCAAAATCGCGGTACTCTAGCAGCTGGACTAATAAGGTCGTTGTTGATTTAATTCCAAAGCAATTGAAGAAAAGTCATTGTATATTATGGTTACGGCTGGAGACGCTTGCAACTGACAGTACGGTATATAGTGCATCCTCCAACAGAGCACCGTAGCAGTCGGAATATTCCGTTCAATGATGATTTAAACCCTATGGCAATTGTAAATCTATCAAAGGCATGTGATGTATCGGTTGTGGTATTTACAAACGATAAAACAGAACTGCGTTTATCCATCAAAAGAGTACATTATACGATTGACTAATCTGATAACTGATGACGAAAGTTCAGCAAGACCTCCGGAATAATCAGTGTGTTGGTCGACTATGTCTAGAGATATTTACATTTGACATTACGGTATATAGTAAGTCCACCAACAGAGCACTGCAGCCGTAGGAGTAATCTGTTCACGGAAGAAAAAATTTTTATAGCAATTCTAAAAGGACAAAATGCAGATCCATTATCGCTCGAGTTGTAAACAGTTGACAACAAAGTACTTGCAGCAACCGTCATCACTCTAACGTATCCGGTGCATTGATATGTTCGTTGATGATTTACATTCCATGGCAGAACGGCAATAATCAGTGTATGGTACAGCTGCGGCTAGAGATATTTGCACTTGAAGGAACACTGTTCAATGATGATATAATGTCCGCAGCAATTCGAAATTGATCAGAGGATACATCACATATCGGTGTATCGCAATACTCTGCTCAGAGCAGTCATGTAAAAAAAACTAAAGCAAATGGATTAGTCGGTTCGCTGATTATATCAGTACTTCAGCATTTGTAGAAAGATCAATGGTTAGATCAATTGTCGCTAGGGACGTTGACAAATCAAAATACACTACTGAGTATAGGCATCTGCACTGAACCGTATCCGACGTGTTGATCCGTACATTGATGACTTAAATTCCAGAGCTACTATATAATATTCAAACTATAGATCAATTGTGTAAAGAGTACTTTAGAGTTGACTATACTGTACTAGGTGCAGTCACCAATAGAGAACAATAGCCGTTGGAATAATCTATTCACACACGACTCTAATTCTGCAGATACCCTAGAATGATCAAAAGTTATATTAATTGTAGCTGGAGATATATACAATTGACTATACGCTACTGACAATTGCCATCAACATAGTTCTACAGCCACTGTACTAACATATTCCCTGCTCATCTACGTTCTTCAGCAATTCTCGAATGAATAACGTTCATCACCGTATAACACACAATTCATGCCTTTTCAGCGCAGTTTGAAAGCAGCTTCAGCGATTTTTTAGAAAATTATCGATTATTTTGCGATGTGGTCTTACTACTGCTGCAGAACTGCGCGAAAGAGCAAAGAATAGCGTTATTCAGTGCATAACACATCTTCCATGCATTTTCAGCGCTGTTGGACTGCAGCATCAACGAACTTCTAGAATAATTATTTTTTCTGCCGTAAATTTTTTTTACTGCTTCAGAACTGCACTTCGTAACACCATTTCAGCAATGTCACAAATTTCTAGTAATTCCAGTGTTGTTTGATCCCTGTTTCAACGAATTTCTAAAAATTTTCATCTTTGGGCGAAGATGTACTACTGCCTTATAACTGCACAGAAATTCTTTGTTTTAGTAATATCACAAATTTCATGCAATTGCGGCGCAATTTGATTACAGTTTCAGCAAATGTAAAAAAAACTTTCGACTTTTTGCTGCATAGCTTCACTACTGCCTCAGGTATGGAACGAATAACCTTATTTTAGTAACATGTGTACGTTATTTCAGTAATATACACACTTCATGTAGTTTGAGCGCAGTTTGATTTCACTTGTGTCGCCTGCCAACGTTTTCTGATAGGTATAGAGCACCATATTGACTGTACCCAACTCGTTAGATAAAGGAGTACATAGCAGAAGAGCGATCCAATAAGGGACATATACCCCATAAATACAAGAACCAGTAGCATGAAGGTGGTACATTACAGGACATATTATAACCATATTATAACATGGTCGCGAGATCCGCGCACCTGCCTTCTCAGCGTCAAGGCCACTTGTAATGGCCGAGGTAACGTGTCCCGTTTCTGAATGCACAGTTTCCGACCGGACTGCAACGTATGACGGAGCCATAGTGGCGATGAAAGAAGCTTGGTCCCGCTCGCACGCCGATCACGCTTTCCTCGTCTCACGGTCATCGCTCTTCGCACACAAATGATGGTCCTGTCAGCACGCTGTTGCCTTGAGTTTCACGTTTGTGGTTATTGACCAATTGCGCTTCGAAAAATTTTCGCAATATACACGTAACAATTTGAAACTCTTCTTGTATGAATTTATGGTATCCGGTTGTTGCCATTTACGGTGGAATGAAAATAGAAAATCACGGTTACTTCATTTCCATACCTCACGTGGTTTTATTTCTGTTTCAGATATTACCATATAGTCGTCACTTAAGCTAGACAAGAATGTTAACATAGCGGGAAACGTGAGATCACCTTTCTCGAATTGTGTATGGACCCTTCTTGGGCTTCAATTTCTGGGCATTACTCTCATGATTGGCATGGTTTTTTTATTATTATCCATATAGTCTATGTAAATTGCTCGCTGATATTCCATCGCTCTACTTGTTTCGATTGCGACAGCAATTTATCGGTTGTTATGCTTTGCATACGAATATACCGTACAATTGCAAATGTTCCTACATTGCTTCGCTTGGGATTATTCAATACAATTACGATTTCTATAATTTTATCATAGTCCTCATCGTTTATATCACCACTCGGTTAACTGTACGTTCCTTCACGTTGTTACACATATTACGACAAATTTTCGGAAAAAGATCTAGTTTATCCCAAGTTTGCAGATATAAAGACGAACCATACATTTCCTTCCTGAACTGTAATTCATTACATACATGAAGTGCTCATATAAGTACCAGAGGAAATATTTTTCACCTCAGTTACTGTTCTAGTTATTGCGTTTTAAAGGTCTTAACGAAAACTATTACGAGTTATCTAGAATCATCTTTTTAAATAAACAGTAATTAATTTCACTTCACTTACGTTCAATGATGCTATTCACGTCGAAGACCACATATATTTAGTTATCAAGCATTCCATTTAGCGTTTCAGTTGCAAATTGCTTAAATCGTATTAGCAGTGGGAAATTCCAGATAAGGATGCAATTACATTCAATTCGGAGAACCTGCACACTCGTCATTTATATCCAAGAGAGGATAGTGCATTTCGAAGTGTTCTTTTGCGAGGCATTCACTTTCTCCTCTTTCATAGACTTTCCCTTCTTCATAAATGTTTTATAATTTTCAAGAGAGACAAAGGAATGCAATCGAATTATGACAATTTAACGGAAACTGATTAAACTCGAATTAACCGTGATACGAATTAAGCTGAACAAGGTAACTGCTAACAATCTCATATTTCGTAATTGCCAATTCCCTCAGATATTCGTATACAGGATCGTATTTTGAATAGGATAATTTATCCTCGTTCATGGTAATGCTAGCGGAATTTAACTAATTGAGGAGTAATTATAAGTTCTCTTAAATGCTGAGAAAAATGAATTGACGCTCATAATGAAGTGGGTTAGAATCAAAATTTGAATTTTGTGGGTACCCTGGAAATTTATTACTATGTAGCATGTAAATATTTTTGTATTTACGTACATCATTTAGGTATAATGTGAATATATATCTGTCGAGTTTGAACTATAATAGAATGACATGATACAGACAGTTGCATTCTCAAATTTATATATTATAGGGAGATGTAAAGATAAGGTAACATTGGACAGCTTTCTAAATTCTAAACCTGTTTGTCATAAAGTATGTATCATAACGTGTCCAATAGGTCCCTATGTATGTAGAACTCCTAAGAATCCTGTAATTGTTATCAATTCTGATCGAAAATTGAAAAATTTGTCAATAGTCTATAATTCTTATGGAAAGAATATTTATGTTCCAAATGGCAGTAGAACACTATTTAAAAAAATGGATGGAATACAACTATGCAAGCTAATTCTGTATAGCGGAACATTGAAAGAGAATACACAAGTCAATTCAAATTAAATAAGAGCATCGGCCAAATAAATACATTGGACAGTATTCCAAACTAACAAAGTATTCTTGAAATCTGAACACCTTACACTAAATTGCACACTAGCTCTTTAGCAAAAGTACGATACCTGTTATTACGTTTAGCTTCACTGCATATTGGACAGCCCATATTGGTTTCGTATCATACCTATCGATTCATACACTCATCGCACATTATAACAGCGATAGAAGGAACGTGGGAAATCACTGGTACACCTTTCGTTTATAAAATGCTCAATAGCCTTGTAAATTTTTCTGATATATTGGAAAAATCCTGAATCAATGTTCCAACCTTTTATTCGTGACAACACTGCTTTCTTCATGTACAAAAACATAAAGCTGATTTTGCATACCACTTAGTCATTAATAGAATCATTATTAATGTCAACAATACATACTCTCCGTTGTACCTGTTCAGCCAATACCTTTACACTATAAAACAGATGCTATATCGCACCTCTCTGTACAAGACTCCGTTTTCCTTATACTTACAGACATCTCGTCCTTTGTCTATTTGTACATTTTTATCTTTACCTTTATTTCCTTGTTTCATCTTCCTTTTTCGTTGTTACAGTTAACATTGTGCCTAACTGTAATAATTTCCTTGTGACTCTTCGGATCGATTAATCCCGTATAGATAATGCAATAAATAAATAAACCAGACACTAATAAAGGCTACGATATTGAGCAAAAATCCATGCCGCCCACCAAACCGCATTAAACTATTTAATTAACCAACGTTCCAAGTTATTTACTTCGAATAACTAAAATACTGTGAAATAGCAACTTAAACAGCAAATTGAGTTTACCAGCCAACATTAAATAAAATAACGAATTGCATAGCACATCAATGCGCGTAGCAATATTACCGAGAGCATCGAATCCAGTAATATATGCAAGCCGTGTTCATAACCAAGCCTTCCAATAACAAGTAACCCTGCAAAATTGGACGGAATTGGATGCAAAAGACTTAAAATAATAACAAGGGAGAGATCGCCGGTGAAATTTTTAACGCACGGAGGATCATACCGATGGCTCCCCGATATCGAATATGTAGCCTGTTCTGGTATTCCTGTCCGTTGAAGTATCTGTTCGGTTTCTTGCTATTCCGTATCGAACGAGTGACAAATGCATTCGAATCACACCCGCGAAGACTTGTATCTTCGTTCACGCGCCCGTTTGCCAGAAGAATGATTAAATGCTGGCCGCATCGCGCCGCTAATATGTCACATTGTCGTCAGGACTGCCGGAAACGTTACGCGTCTGTTAGCAACAATCCCGGCAATGAGCCGCGGAGGAACTGGAAATAGACCGTGGAACCAGTATCACCGACAGAGTGCATATTCAACACTTTGCCCTCGGCGATTCAATCTTTGCGGAAAGGCAGGCGTTCGAATAATTCCCGCAGAAAATTCGACGAAACTCCTTAAAGCGGTTTACGGGGCATCGGGTGCTAAGCAACGCTTGGGGCTATTCTATTCCGACGACACACGCTTCATCCTCTGATATTTAGCGCTATACCTACCGCCGGTTAATTGACTCACGAATGAGGAAGGGAAATAAGAATTTGGAGAAATATAGGAAAATTAATTTAACGTATATTGGACGCAACATCACGCAGTCATGTGACGAAAGCAATGATCGATTCATTGGGGAATTTCAAGTAAAAGGTTTGAAAATGATTTTGGACATGTGCTTCGGCATGCTTAATGTACGAATTGATGCTAATTTTCGACAAGCACTCTCTTAAGTCCTCACACGGTGATATGTTGACGAGAACCTGAGCTCACTGATGTCACTAAATTTAAATTGGCAACTTGCAAACCCATCTTATTCTAAATAAAATCATGTCACTTTTCGGATTTATTAACATTTCGCGCGCGTTAGTACACGCTCCATGTAGTTTCAGCCTAATGCGAGTGCAATTGATATTTATGAGATTCAGCATGAGAAACTCACGACGATGTAGACTAGTTATCGTTGTCTAAGCGGTCAACGCCATACGCTACGATGTATATCGTTTGCATACTTTCGTGAATCTTACTTTCGCATCCCGGAATTGAATTTGTGTGAACACTGTTTTACTGTAGAAGGCAGAGAAGGTTTCTTGCAAAAAATTTGTAAAATTTGGAACAATCGTAGTTCCAATGAAAAAAATGTCTTTTTGCATTACGTTCAATTACGACTTATAAAACAATTAAAGTCACACCATGAACCTTAATGGGGAATTTATCATTTAGAAGTAATTTCAAACTCAATGAAGGGTATACCAGCGACATGATACTAATTAAAAAAATTCACATGGCAGAATATACACAGGATGGAATTCCATTAAAACGTTCCTGTCGTACTGAATAGGAACAAGATAACTCCCATCTGGTTTTTGAAGTGACAGAAAACAGGTTCGGAGCTCAATGGAATAATTTTTCGGAAAGAAATTACCCATCTGTCAAAAGTCGTATACTATATTCCTTGGGGTTTCTGCAGTGCTCTATTTTTCCACAATTTGGCGCCCAGATATAAATTCCTAAAAGAAGCAGGGTTCTTAAGGCATCCACAATCTTTCACCGAAAACACGTCCACGCCTTCCACCACAAAAATATCCAGGTGGAAATTCGGTCGAAGGGCGCAAGCGTACGACTTTACCCTTTATACAGGTACCACATGTGATAGACTCGGATCTCGCCTCGCATAGCTATAACTGCTAAACGCTAAGGTAGCGTAGATCCACGTATGCATTTAGTTCCATGCAATGATAAGTCCCTGAACGAAGAAAGAGGTTGCTAGGGACGGTTATTTCTTTGAAAATTCATTTCATGCGAATACCGTGTTTACGACACCGGAATATAGTCATGTCCTCGCGGTAGAACGCACAGCGAACGCTAACGAACGGGTATTTTCCGATTATAGACGGCGAGACCAATATATACGCCTCGAGTCGGCGGCCAGCAACTTGTCACTGTGCTACATAATAGCGTTGTCATAATTATTTGGCCCTATTTCCTTTTGAATGCATGCGAGCAGCATGGGTTCCGGCGAGCGTGATACACTCTACGACATAGCGGCGTTTACCTTTAAGCAAAGCACAATCAGACGCATCCTCCCAGCAATTTTCAAATGAAACTTCGTGTCTATTATTAGTTCCTCTCGTCATGGGAGAAGACGCGCGAGTAGACGGGTGATTTAAACAAATATGTGTGATTGGCATACGTTCGGCTGCTGCAAATGAGTACGTTCCAGCCAGGATTGACGGAACCATTAACCAGAGGTTCATGCTGCAACGATTATTCCCAAGAATAAACATGCTCATTTTGTTTCTCGGACCTTGATGATTCGTCGTCATGATTACACTGTACTAAGAGGCAGTTTTTCTGGAAGTATTATTACTATAATGATTACTAACTACAGTAATTGGTGCTGCGTGACTTTATCGTGTACACAAATAAATGGAACGAACAGTACCATTAATTGCTTCTAGAATTGTTAATTTTGAGTTTAATTCAGGCACAATGATGCCTTAATGTTATTCATATATACCTTGTTTGGGTGAAGCTTTACGTGGAATTACGATAGAATACTGTAAACTATCCTTCTTAGCCTCTAAATTATCATTACATGTTTCCAAACGTCATACTCATACAAAAGCGCGAAAATTAACGCTGCTTTAAAAGGAAATTAAATGAAAAGTGGGAGGTCTCGAAACCTTCATAGTAATATTTTATACATTACGTAACGAATATCAGAAGGAGGCAATGCTCTAATTAAAGGTACTTTAATTAAGCTGTACTTAAATTACAAGGCAAGTTATAACAAGAAGTGGGAAGACGAAGACATAAAGTGAATTATTTGTAACCTACCTTACATTTTCCAAACCTTATCGATACCTATAAGAAGTAAAATTTAGAGACTATTCCATGTCATATTTAACAATTCAGTTTCCATTTTTACTGCTACGATATTTTACTTTCACACATACTTCTACCTAATCATAAATAAATGAAATATGTGTATCCTCCTATTCCTCATGTCTACACGAATGAAAAATATTTCCAATTAATGTTAAGCCTACCGTGGATAAAGTGCATCTTCACAAACGCTTAATTAAAATTTCATATTACGTAATATCCCAATTTTTCTTCTAATGCCGTATTATGATCAATATTCCGGTATTTTCATTCAGTACATCTTTTCAACATTCGGAACTAATATCCTTAATGTTGAAATTACTGAATCGCTAAATTGCTGAGTGACAAAAACTAGGGCAGAGACACGAAATATTGGCAAAGCTACAATAACAGAATAGCACCGTCCCAATGTCTATAAAACTATTTTAACAAGGGAACGAACACCAAGGTAACGAAACGTAAACACACAAGGACGCAATCTAATTAATCTCTCTTTCGAACAACAAATGACTCACGCTCGCGCCGGTCGCAATTGACATCTAAGGACTCTGTCTTTGACGAAGAGGACCACGCCTCTATGCTTTACATAACCTACGTTTCACATCCCCACAGGGAGCGCGGAACTTAATTTTGTCACCCAAAATAAATTTTCCATCTTTTTCCAGAAAATATTCATATGTTTAAGAGTTGCTCCTGTTGGCAATTGCCATTTCGTGGTTTCCTTCTGAAACGGCGTCCTACACTATTCTAGATATGATAGGTTCGTAATTCGTCGTTATTCAACATAACGTGTAAGAAATGTTGTCCTTTTATCAGAGAAAATTGAGGAACGAGAATAATCGATATATTTATAATTTAAAAGCATATATAGAATGTCAGGTGCAGAAGAGAGACACATTTCTTCTTGGAGAAATTTTGAATTAGCCTCGTTAATATTGAAATTACCGTGCTATATATATTAACATAAAATTCGTCATTGTACAAAATGTATGATGAGGAATACTGCAACGATGCGGAAAGAGGATCGACCTTTTACAAGAAAAAATAGACAATCGAGTATAATCGACGAATTTAGTACCGATTCGTAAAAATGGAATTGTGATTGGAGGAAAATTAATTTTGGATTAATCTTCTTAACATCGAAATTACTGTTCTAAACGGCTGATTTAAAATCCGTCATTATTCCACATTAAGTATAAGGAATGTTCATACGAATGTTATCCAGCTATACCTAACGAAGGTAATTCCTTTGTGGGAAGGGATTGAAAATATTAGTTCATTTTTATCACAATTTTAGAACAATTTCGCCTTTAATTAATATACGTTGACATTTTTAACTGTATCATGAAGATACATTTACAATTCGTAATTCAGTTTCTTAGCGGATGAGGACCATTGAAATTTATTGCACAATATTCGACTACTTCTTGCTTAAAGAGTATGAACGAAACGTATGTCACCCGTGATAAATTTTTCAATATATCTTCTTCCGTTCGGCACAGTAATATACCCATCGTCCCTTCCGAACCTTTCCCAAAAATTAATTTCAGAAAATTCAGAACTTAAAATTTTTGCCTTGTGATGAGGAAGTCCAATTATTTCAGGATTGAAGTTTGAACTTCTTGGCGTTAAGAAAGAAACAGCAATTCCTCTAACGACGCATCAATACATGACAATATTCCCTAGTCGATACACGATTTCAAAGCAAATCTTTAAAATAAGGTAGTAATGACTTTAATTTAAATTAAGAAATTCTTGTCCGTTCGTACAGTAGGATTTTTCGCGTTGACATTGCACAAGGAGTTGATGAAAAGGAAATAGAATCGCGTGAAGAGATGGAGTCAGGGTATTGTTGGTAGCCAGTGCATGTTCTCTTTAAGCAGAGTGTTTGCCAAGACACGTTACATTGATTGGGCACGAGCTTACTTTGAGGGCACTTCACGCCGAAGTGCTTGAGTCGAAAAATCAGCGTGTATTTTGCATTATAAATTTCAAGCACAAGGTACGCCTGCGTATCGTTTACGATTCGTCGGATTTCTCATGCTTGACGAATAAAGTACGCTAATAAAACCTATTCTCCTTTCGACGAATTCCACATCATTTATGTTGTAAATTTCCCGTACTCGTTTCGCGATTTATCCCCTTAAATAACATATTCAATTAAGTCTAACATAATTTTTTATATTATATAAAATTTATTTTCTTAACTCACTTAGCATTTAAGACACGGCTATCTGCTCAAGCAAAACTAAACTATTTATTATTGGTATTCATTAACATCTATGATATGTAATATTAACGATTCGATCTCGTAATAAAATATTATTCGAAGAGTATTAATTCAAAATTTTGAAACGTACATGATTCTGATATAGAAGAATAGAAACAAAAGCGTCAGAATTAAAATACAACTAAGACGGTGATTTTTAAAACGTTTTTTTACCGGAAAACGAATTACAGGTATTTCGAATATTACCATACACGTCCGTTACAATGTGAGGCTAGAATATTCGAGATATCAAGAGTTGCACGCGAAGCGAGGGGGAAGTTTGTACGTGTAACGTTTAAAACATTAACCAAGGGGAACGATAACCCGTTGAAGAATAGTGGACATTAGAGGTAAATATTTCGTAATTGTTTTGATGAAGCCGATGACGAATAGCATCTCATATTCTACCCTCGCTGAGAGTTCTACATCCTTTTTCTACCACAAAGTGCGTAACTATGAAAATATAGTGATCACTATGGAGTACCTCTGCTTTGATCATTGTAAGTTGAACTTATAGGGGGCAATTGATCTTTGGCAAATACGACACGGGGTAGTCATTTGGGAAATTAGTTTCGGAAATCTGGTTATTTGGATACCATGTAATTAGAAATAACAACTAGTGTCTAAGAAATAAAAAGAACAAGAATGTATAGTTAGAATAAATGAATATTAACGAATCCCCCTAAATTACTGCTTATATTGTCAGTATTATTATTATGCGTGTTATATTTAAGTCGTGATCCCTCTCATTTCTTATTACAATTTTATATATGTAACAATGACATTTAGATAGATGATTGAAAGTAACACTGAGTCATTCTAAAAAGTGATGTATGTGTGTTCTCCGATTTAATCATACCAACGAAAATTTAATTACTCATTACTCTGAATAATGTTATTCAGACAAATCATTCATATAATTAATAAAAGGTTTGAGAGAATTATATTTAATATAATATGTTAAAGAACGCAGGCTTGAAGCTTATATTTGAATGTCAAATGTGGTGTCAATTTCTCCAGTGAAAGTATGAATTTAACCTAAAGGCCTTTGATCAACCGCGCCAGGATTAATTACCAGGGTACCCAGTTAGGTTATATTAAAACAAAAGGTTCGTAGCAAAGCTTTATTAACAGGTTGGTGGAGAAATAAAGCTGCTCCTGTTCATTTTGGAGCAGGTGCCATTTTTTACTGACCTCAGAATCCCTTCAACAGAATCACAATTAATTATCACAACAAATGTTACGTTATGCATAACTGCTACTGCAGAAAGTATATCAGAATTTCATTTCGAAAGTTAATACCTTCTTCTGTTCTTTATTATGCCTAATTCTCCAGATTCTTATTCAACATGGAATTTCTAATGAAATTGACTGCTAATTGAAATTAAAGAATTCACATTGATTCTAAAGAATTTTTATTATCATCATCTGTTATTATTAAATGTATTATTAAATAATTCAAAGAAACCGCATTCGATTTGGAAAATCTCGATCCTTACTATCAATACCAGAGGAACAAAGATACAGGTACTTATTTTATTTAACATTCCCGTCACCTTCAATGTAGGATAGTTTTGCCATTACTGTAACTGCAGTTTCTGTTTCACATCTTTATTAATGTTCTCTCTAACTACGAGAATAGCATTTAATCGACTGCCAATAATTTACCAATGTACAGGTTTATATGTTAAGGACTCAAGAACGATAATTGACTATAATGAACAACAATAATCAGGGAATCAACATATTGCGGTTAAGCTTGGTGTAATACCACTGTAGAATTTCTATCAAATGTCACGAGCTGTGAAAAAGTTAGAATGCAAATCTGATAAAAGCGTTTCATGCTGAACGTAGATCACGATAAAAAATGTTACTTTCACTGTAAATAAAGGGTGGGCGAGAATATTATGAGGCATTTTTCGGAGGTCAGCGGATTTAAAATTTAATATATTTCGTATTAATTTTACGCCTTTACATCTAATTTAGAAATTCATTATGCGTTTTGCCTTATTAAATGCGTAGGAACTTATAAATTAATAAACAATGCCGTTCAATCTAACGGGTTTACAATTCTATCCTTTACAAACATATATCTTTGAACCTAATAAGTTGATTCTAGTTTTATTTATTTTTATTATTACCTCTAACACCATAAGACCATAATGAGGTGTTAGAATAATAGAATACTAATTATGTTACGTCAAGATATTAGAATATTCCATTTTAAACAGGTAGATGTATCAAATTCTGTAAATCAAGGAGAATGGACATTTCTGGGTATTTCCTTCCGTGTGATACCTTCATATCTATAGATCCAAAAGAAGCGTTTAGCCTAAAATGATGTCCCTGACAGAAAATTCTAAAAGTACGTAACAGAGAAGTCAAATAACCGGTATTTACATTGAAATTGTGACATCAATGCTTTCTATAAAAACATCACTGATATGCTAGTTCTTAAAAGCCTGATATTTTTGAACATAGCAGATACCTAAGAATTATTCACATTACCAAATAATGTTGGAATAAATATTTATCGAAATACGAATTCATATATACCACAATACAATGCTTATACGTATATATAATTTCCTTGTGTCAATTTTATGTGATAAATTCGTATTATGGAAAGTAAAGCTTAACGTCAGTACTACCAGACCCGCTAAAGTAACGAATTCCTGACTTCTTGTCTTCATAATCTTTGAAAAATACTCTGTTTACTTCAAAATTACTCTTGATATTTATCATTAATATAAGAGAATGATTATCTATACCTTCTTATCTATATTGAATTGCATCATGTAGTATTTATGCTTTATTCAGTCGTACGTTGTAGCCCAGAGGCACCAATGTTCAACAAGAAGCACTCGCACAATTTTCGGCACTACAATTTTAAATCTCGAATCCGCTTCTGAAGCACACTTAACTTAGGGTGTCTAACAAAAATGAAGAAATCGCGAGGCACAGATACGTCGATATAAACGTGCCATGTATTTCCATCAAGTTATTTGCGAGACAAACAATTTTTAAATATGAAGCACTAATAATCAATGGTTAACTGCCGAATATCTGTAAAACCGAAGCACAATCGAGGTTTCACAGCGTGTATAAGTACTGGTCCTCTAATCCACGACCTTTTGAACGTCCGGCATTCGAAAACGGAAAGGGGATAGAAAACAAATTCTGTTATACATTTTATTTCACATTCTCGTTTTACCTGACCAAGAGGAATCGACCACTGCGATTAGGTATCACCTCGATGACACCCCTTGATGCATATTTGTTTACCATCCTTCGCTCAACTGTGAATATGTTACATTTGTACTGTTTCTTCGGAACAGTGTGTCGCTAGGAGATCGAAATCTCGATATGCCTTATTGCCTCTTATTTACTGCAATCGAATCGTAAATCTCCGTGGAGGATTCTGTCCGCGAATCGATCAAATCCAATATATTCTGTGACGATAATTGTGCAGATGCATAGTGAGTGCAGAGTTAGACTCAGAGTGATGCAGCGACAAATTTTTTTGGAACACCAGCAATAACAAAAAGTTGAACATTGTCGGTTACTATAACAGCAATAACAATTAATCACCTGTACTTTCGAAACATTCTAAATTTCTCGATATATATCGAATCCAATCAGGTGTCTGCACTGGAAAACATGTTAGAAACCAAAACTTTGTCTCGAAAGGAGGAATTAAGGGTATCTGCGAGTTTCCTTGAAGTGCTGCCTTATGCATGGTTTTCATTTTAACTGGTTACTGAAGATAAAAACAAATAAAAAATTGCCGATCAGCGACGTTGATCTAGTGTTACAAGCGATGTGCTAGTGGTTGAGTAATTGCTCCTGAGTGTAAGCTGTTAAGAATAGCTTCAAGTAATACTTTACCATTAAAAATACTTATAGTACTGTGTAGATATTATGTGAGAAAGGGAATATAATTGGGAAATTGTAAAAAGCGAGAGGATATCTCATTTTAAAGATATGGTTAGAATTTGTATGAGTGATTGATCTAGGATGGGTCCAATGGGATGTATGTAAGCAAATATAAAATATACCGATGAATTGTACCCCCATATTCACACATCTTTTGGAACGTCATACTTCCGGCGTGTGAATCTTTATAATGTTATACAGATTATGTAACCTACATTATAATAATAGTTCATAATTGCACACATTATATTCGTGCTTCCTGATCTCGTTGCGGCCAGGACGTACCGCCATACTGGCCCGATTATGCCTGTGCAAGAGAAATGGGTACCGTTCCTCGAAAATTATTTCGACGTCATTGGCTATGTATATGGTAGACGGGTAGAATTACGCGGATAAAATACGAAATAAGGACTGGATATACGATTTGGCATCATCTCAGTATGTATATAAAATTGTACGTTGGAATAGCACCTTCGAGTGGAATAGATAAGGAAATTATCGGAAAAATTTTTGGGAAAATGCGGAGAGACGTGACTTTTTAAAGGAGAATACCGAGGGAGGAGTTTCGGGTGGTATGAGTGTTGTCTACGATGAGAGGCTTTTTTAAATTGAAATCTTCGTTGTGTATGGTGGAAGCGACGATGGAAGGTGATAGTTGGTCATTTGGATATGATTAAGTATATGTGAAACGCATATTTAAATATATTATATATTGACCGTGCAAACAGGACAACTAATATTAATCGAATGAGATTGGGAGTGGACTGTGATCAGAATGGATAATTAATTCGATATCTAGATGGATGGTTGTACATACATATTAAATGTGTAAAGGGTAAAGGTGGTATCGGGACCGAAGGTTCTTTGCTTTGAATATTTCGTTACTTCCATATAAGACTAACTATGAGGACCTTACAATGATTGTGAGGGTACTGAACTAAAATTATTATAAGCTATCTATGGGAACATAGCGTTTGCTACTTAATCACTAAACAGCCAATTAACTTTGCGGTCAAAGAATATTGGGATTATTATGTTGACTGTTAATAACAAATTACTCAGAGCATGAATTTGAGATAGAAATGAATAGAACGAAGATAACTTACAAGCCATAATTATAAACTTCCCGTATCACTGATTAAATGAGTTTGATAAGGCATTGGTAGCTCTAGGTAACGCAGTCCAATAAACTTTAACTTCCTCTTAAATCTGTAATATCCATTTGGTGACTATTCTGGAGATTACTTTATCAAAGACGAATACGTAATCCAAGTTTCTCTAACGTCCTCAGATCAAAAAACAGTGCGTTTATGCAAGAACAAGCGGCAAGAACAATAGGAGGTTCATTCTTGACTTGCAAGTTGGATGAGTGTATCCCGAGTAAATCAATGCCACTAATTAAAATTATTTTCGCTCCTCAATAGTTATTATTGTCTATCAGTGATTATAAATAACTCTCCGAGCATAATTCTTACATATATTCCTGGATTTTTATAAAAAGTTTGTTATGTGATAAGAATTTCCTTCACAATATAGTATTCTGAAGATTTCTCTGAAGATGAAACCACCCAGAAGTAACATTAGAATGATGACCAGTATTGTTAGAACGGTAATATATATGTCATCAAACTGAAAATCATACATGAAAAAGCAGTACGGTTAACTTAACATAACGACGTGTACAAGGGAATACCTTAATTTAGGAAACCCACACATGGTATCACTAATTTTATATAAATTGTTGAATTTACTGTTAAAATCTAATTGATTTGTAATAACAAATAACCCGAATCATACATTTGCAATAGAAATAGACGAAGTCAAGGAAATATCGACTATTCTGGAGATAAAGTAATTACTAACGAAACCTACAAAGTTCGAAAATCCTCGGCCGACTTCTGAAACCGATTTGGAGTCATATAAGTGGGGCAACGCGCGAATCCTCAGGTCCTTGTCGGGTAGAGCTCGGACGAGGTACGTCGTGGTCTGGACCAGGCACTTCCGGAACTTCACAAGAGATACTTTGGCGACCTTCCTTACGGTCAGAGTTGGGCAAGCTGGATTTGGTAAATAATTATTCATAGAGCCTTTCTTCCGTTTATTTTCTTGTTTCGATTCAAATATTTCGCTGTTGTCTTTCATATGTCTCATCGTTCCCCACTCTAGTCAGTTCATCCCCAGGACCAATCTACATACGGAGTTTATGGGTGAATTATCTGAATTCGCTGGTTCGAACTCGAGCCCATTTGTCGTTTTGACGTCTTTATAGTAACTTCCAAATTTTCGAAGAGGTAGTCTGCGGAGTGGTTAGTGGTGGCACTGGGGCTGGGTGGAGGTGCGGTGGAGGTAGACGGAGGTCGTTTCCTAGATATTCGGGCTAGTAGGTAGCCGTTGTCCACTCCACATGTACATCACCACCATTCTTGTTTTATTTCAGAATCTACATATTCCTCTTTCCAAATTCCTTCATCGTTGGTTTGTTATATAGAATTCTGTTTTATTTCACCGATGGGCTGCTTCTGTCTGATAGAGGGATTGTTCCTTCTATTTCGTTAGCGCTTACGGTTTCTACTCGTCTTGCTTCTACTTCTTTTCGTGTAACTAATACGTTCTCCATTGGGTTCATATTTGAATTAATGTATTCTCCTTTCAGCTTTCAGGTTTACCAAGATTTAATCTGGTAGTCTTCGTTGGACGACGAGGGATGCCTTCGGTTAGACACAGCTAGTTACAGGGTTGAAGATACTGATGTACGACGAGGGATGCTTGCGTTTATATCTAAGTTGTTTTAAATAGCTTTAAGACAGATTACCGGGCTAAGACACATCTGCGCGTCATTTGTACGAAGGTTAGCTACATAACTTATGGCGCAAACATCTATTCCATGTTCTGTCCCTGTTATCCCTTTCGTTTACCAAACAGGTCATAATTGTGCTCCCGACAATCGCGATCGTCCTTAAGTACCAACTAGCCTACGCTGTCTACTTCCGTGTACCCGATAATACCATGCATCGTAAGTCAACGTCACGACTCTCCTCTGACGCACATTCGAGCCAATGTCAATCTCAACACGCATCGGGTTCCAGGATGGCATTCGGGTCATCGTTCCTTCCGTAGTCAATGCGAGGTTCCAGCAGCCCTGGTCGTACGCTGCTAGGGTATAGGACTGTAGTTGGCCCAGCATGTGGCTATGGTCAGACCTCTTGTGATGATTAAGTTTTGCAACAAGGGGCTGTGTCATGTGACGTCTGTCCGACTGCAAGGCCTCACTGGACCCTCGTAGCAGCCATGGGAAATTCGCTGGCTCGTGGAATACCTTGGTTCACGGCTAATTCGTGCCATGGTCTCCAATGGCTGTGTTGGGCTAGGCCCGATAGTGATGCTCAAGCTGGAGCGTCTTGCACACAGGGGTATGCTCCGTATGCTAGTCTGTCTCTTGACTATTCGCGAACCCCTTCTGGCTCGTCGCGCCTGCAACACTTTCTCTGCTCACGTTCCTCATATTTCGTTACATGAACTGTTGGGAACTTAGAAATATTGGTGTCTGCTGAAATGTAGCAAATTTCCTTGCATCAGTAGAGTATAAATTTTGTTATACGAGTCCGAAACACTTATTGTAAGACACCAAATATGATGAAGTGTCAGTAGCTTCACTTTAACTCCATTGGCAACATGTTAGATTTGATACGTTGAGATAGGTGTCGCCAGCAGTCTTCGCCGCTAGGGCGCATGACGGGCCTCGATGCATAACCACCTCCACGTTGTGAGTCTTGGTAATTGGTATCTCTTTCCAAATGGCAATTTTAGGAGAACGATGCCAGGCTAAATGCTACGTATAAGGTTTACGTTTGCTATCAATTCGAAGTCCTCAATGTTATTGTGCTTCAAGAATATAAAGCGATCAGAGGTTATTCCAATGGAATGTAAGGTAAGAGATTATATTTGGCATACGTCTCACACCAATCTCCTTATCGACAGGACATCAGCACTAAAAGACAATACTGTAACTAGGAACCGGAAACCCATATAGGACGCATTTCATCCTATATTACCTGTAAACTACGAAGATACTTACCAATTTGTATCTCAAGGTGAGCTTACAGATAATGAATTGAAAATATATGACCCATAGTGGTTGTTTAACTTTTTATGAGACAGGGCACCACGGCTTAAAATTGATATTAGTATTATAATTCAATATCATTAATTAGAATAATCGAACCATTTCCTCGATTAATTATATTCACTATTGAATTTTCAGTTACATACGTTAATCACAAACCTAATGATAACTGTACCTCTAGAACATTTAGTCTACGCGATACCGTACTTGCAGCAATGAAGGCGTTTGCTCGAACAAGATGAGAATCTCGTTTCCGCGTCGCCTGGCAAAGCAGGTAATATTAGGCACATTCCCATAACACATAATCTTCGTGAGTTGTGAGTAATGCAATCCTTGACATTTCACGGGAATTAGATAGTTACGATTACCTCAGAGGGACGAGACAGGCTGTAATTAATATCAGTATTCCTCTCCTTTGTTTCGATAGACGAGAACACTTTCCGAGACGCCTTCACTCCGTTTAGGGCAGTTGCGATGTACCAGGTAGAACAATAATCACACGAATAGCCTATTCTTGCTAAGGTTGAATTTCGCGAAACAAACCCTTTATTAAAATTGGAAACCACGGCTTACGCATCTCAATACCATCTCGTGTACCAAGATTTATACCTTTGTAGTCGGTTTCAACTTTTACCGAATATAATTGCAGCGTTCCATCGTTAATAATCCTGTGTAGATTTTAGAAAAGTTTTTCTATAGCATCGACACACACCTTCACACTCTAGCCTACGAGGGTAGACTAGCGTACATATTCAAAGGCACAAATATTTACAATACCCCTACGCGACCCTACATCGTACAACACAGTTCTTGCCACAAACGTGTGGCAAAGCTACGTGCTTCGTAGAGCTGACCGAATTACAAAATTGTACAGTCAACGTATTAAACGGATTTTAACAATCCTCTAATCATCTTCGATGCATGTTTTCAAATTAATAAGCTAAGACCAAATTTAACATAATTCTCAACATTTGCAGAACTCTATATATCGAGGTAAAGAAATCTCTCCTTTCAATTCATTTTCCTAAACTAATTACACATTATACCTCGTGAATCTTTTCCTACTTCTTCGCTGAATCTGACAAGATAAGTAATTTCTAAGAACTTATGTTTACAAACAACTTACCGGGTATATTTCATCGAAAGAGTTCACTCGAAATCCCAACAGACTCCATAAACAGTTCACTAATTACAAGAACAATAAAACACATATTGGCAAAGGAACTACCAAAGGGAACAAAATTACTTGCTTTAGATACATTTTGTTCGCAATTACCGAGATATGCAGTTGCTTATTGCGCGATAAACGTAGTATCGCACATCTTCCATCATGAACACGTAGCTTTTCGAAGGTTACTGGCAGAACGAGGGTCGCATATACAAAGGTCAGGACAATCGCGCAATCCGTGGGTAACGCGTCGGACCATTACCATGATCGTATATCGTCTTGTTAATCTTTAGCAGAAGTCGAAGTTAATTGTTGTTTAATCGAGTTGTGAAGTTAAAGGACGAAGTCGAACGGGGTTGCATTATTGCAATACTATTTTGAGCGTTGCAGTAAGCCGAGAAATACCTCGTAACCTTCTTGTCATTCGCTGCCCAACATCTGTATTAATATCGATTCTTATTCTATCGTGATCATAATTATGTATGCACTTCCAATTTTATTATACCGATTTATCACCTTGCGCTCGAGAGGCGCTATGCAGTCGCAATTTGATAAAATTTTGCAGCTCGATCTTCATGAATATGACAAGTTCTAAATAATGCAACGGTGTGCGAGGTATTTAAATGAAGTAACTCTGCGTGCTAAC
>NW_016922283.1:45903-211734 GCF_001483705.2 Eufriesea mexicana | reverse complement strand
TCCTGCTGCGAAAATTATCCTCAGGGTTGCAACGCAAAATCTTTGAAATCCTATCACTCTATGGCCTAAAGATCGAAGAGTGCAAATGGCTGATTGTCGTCGGCAATATATATGATATTTAGGTACTCGTTACTGGTTGATGTATCAAATGTTAACAATGTACTTTAATCAGTAAACAATTCCAAATCCCTAAGCGAACGTACAAATTCTATATATTTTTCATCCTTCGACCTATCTAAAACATACACAGATGCAATTCTCGTATTCTCAGCCAAATTATCAATCGGACATTTGGTGAAACTTAGCCTACCTTATAATTTCCGTCAGCTTCCAGTCAAACTGTTTTAAATCTTCCAACAATCTTCGTTGGAGATGCGAAGATAAAAGAAAGAAGAAAAGTATATCATGGAACACACAGATGAGAATGTGAGGAAGCGGACGGGTTGCGAAGATATACCCTACCATGGATGTGCAACAACGGCGAAAATATGTTTGGTAAGCAAGGGGTGACAGTGATCCTTGTTTACAAAGCGAATGTTCCACATCTTCTGGAAACATGCACTCCGTAATGATATGTTAATTTGACAGAAGTACGTCCATCATTTGCTAGCTATAGCGATTCAGCATTACCTATCTGATATATTCCTAGACACTCCACATTTCCTATCAATTTTGACACAATCCCCAGCTGCCACAGAGGCGCGACCTCATGGCTCCCTCCGAATACTTCAGAGAACAAAGGAATCTCCGCTCCATCTTCCAACTTTTGTTCCAAAATTCGACTTTCCCTCTCTTTCGACATCCCCAACGCTGTATTCAGGATCGTGACAACTTCCGCCACAACAAATCCATCGAAAATTCGACCCTATTAAAGCTGGAGTTCATACACATATGACGTACCGGCTCGGAAAGATTCTTTGAATGGATGGAACGTGGATGAAGCGTAACACCTGGCAGAGCTTGCCGTTTCTTGCTAGGGACGCGGTGTCGGTCAAAATGAGCAGAAGTTCACTGGTATAGAAAAGGCTTTCCCTCCTTCGCGCAGCCGCCAGACGCTTGCTCCTCTTCCTCTCTTCCTTCTCCCCCATTCATGATACGTGCTTCTCTCCACACCGAAAGGACGTAGCCGAACCTGCTGGAGGTGGCATGATCGACGTGCTTCCGGTCCGAACTCCCTCAAAGAACGTCCACCGCGCGCACCATCGACGGGAGTAATTAGGCAGGGCCCAGAGAGAATTTGCTATGTCTCTGAGTCACGGAGGATTTTCTCCCAGGAACTACTTTATTTCGTATGGCTATGTTTTTAACGAAGCCTTTGGTGATTTCAGCGGAGATTTTTGATAAAGATTTGCTTGTAACGCTGAGGAATTTCGAAGAGGAATAGTTGGTAATCTTCAGTAGGAAATTATTTGCAACTTTGAAGTATAATTTGGCCAAAAAATTGGGAGTTTTTGGTGGATGTTAACACAAAATTATGCTTCAACTATTTAGAGAAATGTCGTTCTAAACTGATGAAATGGTTATTGTAAGAAATGTATCTAATTAACTATCTATTCCACTTTTTGATGTTTAAGTGTTATCTCTTTCAAAATAGTTACGTATACAGCAATTAATTTTACGATACCCTGAAGTCGCTCCTTTGAGTACGTTTGTGCGCGTTTGATGGGAAGTTCTAAATGAATTCTGGCAAGAATTGCATATCGAATACGTTATCGATTCAATGGAATACTCGATCGAACGTTTTACAAGCAATCTGCACTTTCACGGTAACCGTATTTGTGCATGCGAAGAAAAAGTGAGCTGCACTTATTGGGTATTACTATGTAAACGATTGCCCTACCTTTGTAGGCGAATCTGGTCCTATCTATGTTTCGAGTGGACTCTCCGCTCATTGGTATTTGCAAAGCTTCCCTTAAACGAATTTAGAAACAATTTAGTTTCACTTTTATGCAGAGCACTACATTATATCGATTTTAAACCCTCTGCGTCTGTGCCACTAGTAATTAGAAGTATTAGAAATTTTAACGCACGCTTGAGATTCATTTATTTCGAAACATGTCGGGATATTGTTAGGAGACGTTTAATAATCCATAACGGTGTTAAAGCGGCAGAAGTTTTATTTTCAACAAATCAGACATATTTTGTTTGAAGCATGCCTTAATTTGCAACATACAATTAGTTTCACACCTTCCTACGAGAAGCAGTTATCTACATTTAAAGGTAGTCGATGGTGCAGTCTACACAAAATAGTATTTTATTTGTTAAGGCTATGACGAATATGAATCCCTGAGGATAATATTCTTAATTACTACTAACTGTGGCTAGTCAATTCATCTAAAACCTCATGGCTTGAAATAAATTTGGTTTCTAGACATCTAGATGGAATTATATTCGGAAGTCAGTGATGCAGCATTCGCACCAGTGTAACAAAATCCTTAAAGAATGTTATACGTAATATCATGCTACAAACGTGACGCTCCGTTAATTTATGATACGTAGGAAGCACGCAATAAAGTATTGTAAAGACACAATAAGCAATATTAACATTTGCACACCATTTCTCATTTCATTTCTGATGTCGACAGATATCGTGTTGTATTTTACGTTCATATGCGTGCGCTAAACACACTATAAAAATCCCGGGTTGCTTCCTTTCCTAAAATGCATAATATAATTGAAGCAGTCAATACTATACTGATTGCAGTATCGTATGGAATATTCTATGCTATAAGATACTCTCAAAATACCTGCTTAAATGAATACTCAAAATGGCGACGAAGATAACCCTTCACATTTCCATATTTACCAGTAGCACTTACATTCGTTTCGTTACCAAGCTCGAATTAACGCCTACGAATTATAAAATCCTTGCAAAAGGACTCGGAAAAATTTCGTTAATTTCACGAGGATGCATGATCACTTCGACTCCCGTGACTCTTTCTGGTGAACCTCCGTCACGTGTATATGCCATGGCCACATGGCTGCAAAGGGGAAAGTGGAGGGAGAGAAAGCGAGGACTAAGAAAACGGTCGGTGATGCAGAAGGATGAAATTCGTCACACACACGCATCCTTACAGAGGGACATCGAAGGGATGAGCACAGTCGCTGTTCCAGCTGGGACAATACTACATAACGGGTGTTGATGACACTTCATTAGCACCTGTTATTCATCCTCCACAACGATCCGCCGTGCACAAATTTTATTTCCTCCACCCAGCCTCGAATACTACGGCCAAAATTCCATTGCACGAATTTCTGCACCGCTACAGTGTCTTCATACTAGAGTTATTTATCATACAATTACCTGGCGTAGTTCGTGAGTCGGAGAACCGCACCTCGAGCTTATTTCGTTTACCAAAGGTTTCGTGGCTGAATTTGAATATACGTGATCGTGGGCTATCATTTATAGCAGATGGTTGGTTGCTTTTCATATTCTTTGCAGCAAAGAATTTCATTTTCATTCTTCACACTTGTATACATTGAAAGAAACTTTCCTCCGTAAATGTTGCTTGATAATTTAATAGTTGCAGTTTCTGATGTGAAGACAATCGATTCCGGTGTGAGATCAAATGAAGGAGGATGTCGAAATAACGACTGAAATGAAGCGAAATGCATTATTCACAAATTATTGAAAATAGATCAGAAAGGAAGAGAAGTATACTTATGGTATACTAAAGAACCCAATGAAACTATTTTTAAGTAAAATTTTGCCAATGAATATAATTTAGGCTAAATCCTAGCTATCACCTAGGAATTAATTTGGGTATAGCCACAAAACTTCCTTCTAATGAAAGAAACAAAAAAATACAACTTTCTACGACATTTAATAAATAACCACTCCTATACGTTCACTTTTACATAATGGAATTCCGTAGACCTCAATATTTCATACAAATCTGCATACTATGTAATACAAGTCTAACCTAAGTTATCCACCTTACTTCCAAGAACATCTAAACTGTTGTCTGTGACAAACTATACCTTCAATAATACCGAGAAATATCATTCAAAGGCTTTAATTAAACCATTTATTTCCACGAAAATGTATTTACTTCAAATTTACGAATCCACTTCCCTCTAACCACTGTGTGCATATAAATTGAAGTAAAACTATATAAAACTTATGCGAGAGTATACACAGCAAAATTTTCCTTAACTCAAACATTTATATACATGCAAATAATCATATTGAACAAAAGAAGCGACGAAATTATTCATAGGGAACCGATATAAAACGAAAGTATTTATAACTAAAATTTAGCACCTCTTGCACTCTGCATCAACTAATAAGCTTGAATTTTAGACACAAAGGTGGCAGAAATTCTTCATGAAGCCACACAGCAATAGCTACGCTATGCGACAAAATCATAGTACATTTTATAACTTCCAGTGCCTTTTAAGTAACTTCAGTGATGTATATCTCCGTAGAAAGTATATTATTTCCGATTATAGACATATTTGGTTGGAGGGGGAACGTTCGCGTTCCACAAAACAATTGATAAATGCTTTGAAGGAACTGTTACCGTTTTCATAATACTATGAAGGTATAAAAATAAAAACAGCAGAAATAAATTACCCTTACTTATTCGTTCAATAAACGTGACATGGCAACCAATATTTGCTTCTAGATTCGGATTTACCACATTGAATTATAGAAGATTTTAAAAGGAAGTCCTTTAAAAACAATATATTCTTTGTTCTGCCTTTTTTTTGACACAATCTCTATGCATTGCTTCGCTGGCGCAATTTATCACATAAACCTGTAAAATTTGTAGAAAGGTATGTAGATGCTAATTAATGTTCGTTTGCGGTGTTAAAGACTGGAGACACTAAGCGAATACGTATGCCACATGTGTGTACATTGAATTTCGATTTAAGGAACATAGAAGGCTGCAGGCTCAGCTGTTGCCTCGTCGCGTACTCTGCGATAATATATGTCCCAAGCTATGACTACTTCCTCCCCAAGTTTAATAAACCACAGCCAGGAATAAAGTCATTAGTTAAGACGAGTACAAAATTTGACCGTCACACAGATTCCACATGCCTTCCAGTTCCCTGAATCCGTCGCAATTTCTCGGTTGCTGTGACACGATGGCGACGGAGAATGTAGTTCAAGACGTGTCCATTGAGTCCGAATTAATTGACTGAAGCGATGGGTTGTGGATATGGAGAAGTCAAAGGACATATTATAAAGTCGCTAGGAAGAACGCATAAGGGAAGGACGAGCGGTTTTAGGGAATGGGACGATGCTGAGACTGAGGTTGGAGCGAAGGAGCTCGGATGAAGAGAGGAGGGTGTGTGGGCCCCCTGCCACTCTGCGCTTTCGCTCCTTTCTCCACTCTTTTTATTTGGATTACAAGGTATGACATGTACGCATTCTTTTTCTATATAATCGAGTGCAAGGACTACGCATATGCTACTTGAAAGGTACGAGTACAGTCTTTATATCGGACGAAATACATATTGCCCAATTTTGGAAAGAATTTAATCAACTAATAAATTTGTTTGATTAAAAAGATGATTGAAATCTGCCAATTGGCTCATTCTATGTATGTCGTGAATTACCATATTAAACACTGTTATCGCTGTCTATATTCTTGATTAATGACGATTATAATAGTTGCTTGTACCATGATTGAAGCATTGTGCTCATTTCGTAAACAGCATGTTTACCTTTTTTTTACACGATTATACTTATTTCGCTACATACCTCAAAAGAAATAATTTTAATGCAATTTTCCTTGACCTGCGCATTAAACGAATTGCCATCTACAGTTTGAAGGAACTTTGGATTATATACCATCCATTCCTGACTCAATTATAGTGTAAACTTCTACCTTTCCGATTTCCACATTTCATTCCCTATTGCGCGTAGTATCAGGAGCTCGAGGCTTACACAAAGATGACATTTTCAGTGTACAAGATAGAAGTGCACGTTAACAGGAATATTCGCATTCAAGAAAAGAAGGGGGATGTGTATTGTTCAGGGTTTGGCATTTGTTCGGAATGAGCCGCTGAATTTTTACACACTGTTACCCTTTTCGCCGTCCTCAAGCTTCATCTGGATCAGATGGCGCATCTGAATGGAAATAGGGACCTTCGATTATTTATGCATAACGTTTTTAAGTTGTACCAGTACAGCAGCGCGCTGCAGAACGTAGCACAGCAATGCAGAGGAATAAATAGTACCGAATGTCACCGCACAGCACGGCAGAGCCCATTACTGCTCAGGACGGCACCACTCCGAGCAGCACTGCGACCACAGCAGATCACTTCAGTGCCGGGCACCGCATTGGATTAAACCGCAAACAGCACAGGGCATAGGTGCGTGCAGCTGACCGCCGGTGGGCGTACCAGGGCGCAGGAGAGCATAATGGAGCACAGTAATGATCCGAATACCAATGAATACCTGCGAGTGGCAGAGATTCCCTAAATAACATAAACGATACTAACCACAGCATGGCGCAGCAGAGCGTAGGAAAGCGCAGCTTAGCACAGGCATGCACAGCTGAGGACAGCATAGTACGGTATATCGCCGAGTAACGTCGATTAATATAGACTATCACTTCTCCGAGCAGCACCGATACAAACAGCAACGTTACAGGTATACTACACAGCAGAGCATAGTTCGGTCAATGATACCACCCAAAGCCACAGAATATAACTGTTTCCTAATCTTGCATTACCTAACCACAACCAACACATTCAAATCTAACCAAACATTACAACCCCTTTCCCACCTATCCTAAAGAAAGCGGAAAAAAGCAGAGCGCATGAAAGCGCTGCAGGGCGCAGCAGGACACAGTGCAGTGCCGGATAAGACCGAATAACACCGATTAGCAGAGTTTTGGACAAGAGTGCTCCGAATATAAACACCACCGCGTCAAAGCACAGGAAAGCGAAGCAGATAGCGAGAGGGCTTGGCAGAGTTGAAAACAGCACTGTAAAGCGCAGGACACCACGGGATATCAGCTCAATATAATGGTTCCTGGACTACCCAACCCTAACCAGACCAAAACGTAACAAAGCGAAGCGGAGCGCAATAGAGTACCGTAATACGCCGGATACCAGCGAATAGCAGAGGATAGAACAGACACCCAGAGTTACACAACCTAGCATAATCTAACATATCCCAGGCGTAGCAGAGCATCGCAGATAGCAGGAGGACGCATCAGAGGACAGCAGAACACAAAAAGGCACCGTATACACCCGAAGAGCAGCCAGCATCACAAATTCCAAATCTACACAAACATAACCTATCCAAACATACCCTACCACGACGCAATAAAGCCTAACCGCATCATTTCAAGGCAGAGCGTAGGAAAGTGCAGCAAGCCGCAGTGAAGCGCAGAATCCATAGAAGTGCAGCGGAAAATACAGATTCACAGCATGTCCTAACATAACCAATCCAAGCCTGCCATACACGAACATCACGTACACTATATTCCCTAACCTAACGACAGCTGGGAACAGCAGAACGCAGGAAAGCGACACAGATAAGAGGAGAGCACTATACTGCGCCAAATACCAGAGAATACTAGCGAGTAGCACGGACTCCAAAGCCATGATAACCTAACATAACCTATCCACAGTTGAGCACGGCGTAGTGCAATTGAGGACTGCAGAGCGTATCACGGCATATTATCGAATATCACTGGTGTCCGAGCATAGTACCGATTCATACCCTAATATTGTCCACCGTTGCACATCCTCACTTTACAACAATAGTGCATATCGGTGCAAAAGGCGGCGAAGCAGAAGAGAGATATGCATTGTAAAGCGATGAATACCACCGTATCGCAAGGAATAAGGCAAACTCACGTCTTATCCTAACCCGACCAAACCTTATGAACCGTACCGTCTGAAACCTATCCAGAGCGGAGCATTGCAATACGCACCAAATTGCAACAAAGCGCAGCAGGGCACACGTAGGCGCAAAATACAAATGAATGGCGTCGTACCATATGATTAGCATATCCACTGGTCATTAAATAGCATAGGAATTCCAAACCGGTCAGAGGATAGATCAATTACGGCAGGGGATATTAGCAACTGAAAATAAAGTACAGGCTATAGCCATCTACACAGTATTATTTGCATCGGTATAATCTACTTACTGGTCACCCAAATTCTATGAAGACGATAGAATGACGTATGGGTAAATCAATTACCGCCGGTGATATCAAATACTGCCAATACAGAATTCGGCATATCTACCTATATAGTTATATAGCCATTTTATTAAACCACACACTGAACTTCTAAATTCTATAGCAATCCAAGGATGGTCAAAGGATGGATCAATTACCGCCAGAGATATTATCAATTGAAGGTAAAGTGCTGAGAGTGGCCACCAATACTCTACTATTGCCATTTGAGTAATCCATTCAGTGAGCATCTATATTCTATAATAACATATTGAACGCTCAATGGCTAGATAAATCATCGCTAGGTCAGTTAACGATTAACAATGCATTACTCAGTTTAGCCATCTATACGTTACTGTGGCCAATGGATAAATCCATTCGCTGACCATATAATTTTCACAGCCATTATAGAATGACCAGTGGATACTTCAAATGTCGCTAGAGATATTGTGATGTGACAATACGGTACTGAGTACAGATATCTTCCCACTGCAATATCAATTGTATTAATCTATTTGCAGATAATCTTAGTTCTATAGCTATTCTACAATGGCCAATGATTAGATCAATTATATATAGAGAAATTGACAGCCGGCAATACCGTACGGAGTATAGCCGTCTCCGTACTGTAAGTGTCATCTGATTAATCTGTTTACAGAGCACATAAATTTGGCAGCAATTTGGAATGATAAATCGCTAGATCAGTTATCGCATGAGATATTGACAGTTGGCGATACAGTCCTGAGTGTTGCATCTTCAGGGAACTATAGCCACCCGCATAGTACTAACGCCAATGCATTAATGTACGCAGTGATCACGTTAATTCGATTGCAATTCTACATTGATCGATAGATAGATGTGTTTACGCTTGAGATATTAACAATCGATAATACGGCGCTTAGTATAGCTAACTACGCAGTATTCTAGCCGCTGTATTTATCTATTGTCTGACCACATAAATTAAAAGGCAATCCTAGAGTGATCAATGACTTTACTATCTATCTCTGGGGATATTGTCAGTTTACAATGCAGTACATTGTAGAGCCTCCCACAATGAACTATAGCCACTGCAATAATAGATCCTCTGATCATTTAATTCTACAGCAACTCAAGAAACATCAATGTATAGGTCAACTATCGCTAGGGATAGTAACAAATATTGATACCGAACATAGTTTGGCCTTCCACGCAGTACTATGGCCATTGTATTTATGAATTCGTTGATAATTAATATTCTATAGCAATTTCAGCATTTTCAACAGATAGATCAATCCTCGCTAGAGATACTAGAATTAACAATTAAGCGCAGAGTACCGTAGCCATTGGATTAATCAACTCAGTTACCGTTTAAATCACAAAGTAACTCGGAAATTAATAGTGGATATGTCAATCATCTCTACAGATATAAACAATTAACAATACAGATTATAGCCACCTACACTGTTTCATATTCACTGCATTAATCCATTCACTGATACTGTTAGTTGAAAGGCAATTCTTCTTTGACCATTGTATATATCGTTTTTCGCTTGAAGCATTAGAAATAGGTAATGCAGTACTTAGTTCTGCCATGTGCGCAGTATTATAGACGTTCGGAAAAATCCTTAGTTATCTTGCAAATTCCACAGCAATTCAACAACTATTAATGCCTTTTTCAGTATTTTCTATGGACATTAGGAGCGAAAAGTACACTACAGACAATAGCCATCTGCACTATACTATAACCATTGGATTTATCTGTTCGCTGATCATGTAGGTTCTACGGGAATCCTAGCATCGTCAACGGGAAGATATTAACGATAGAGGTATTAGCAATTAACGATAGAGTACTTGTAACAACAATCGACGCTGCACGGCAGCAATAGTATTGGTCCATTCACTGATCATTATATTCTATAGCAGTTCAAGAATGACCGTCGGATATGTCAATTACCGCCGGAGATATAGGCAACTCACGCGGCAGTACTGCGTATAGGCACCCACGCAGTACTATGGCCATTGCATTAATCTATTCGCTGATCATGTAATTTATATAGGAATTCCAGATGGAACAAATGACAGATGAATTGTCGCCTGGAATATTAACATTTAGCTAGAATGTACTGAGTACAGCCATCAACGCATTAGAATAGCCATTGTGTCAACCTACTTAGTGATCCTCCTACTGTTATACAGCAATTTTAAAATGATCAATGAATACATATATTATCGCTTGTGGTGCTAACAGTTGAAAATTCACTAATCTGTATAGCCAACAGCATATTCATGTAGCCAATGGCATAAAATGGCATATAGCATTCGCTGGTAATGTAAGTTGCGTAGCAATTAAAGAATGATTTATAGATAGATCAATTATCGCTAGAGATATTAAGGATTGGCCATACATTACTGATTATAGTCACAATTAGGGTATCATAGCCATTGAAGTAGACATTTGGAGGATCACACAAATTCTAGGGCAATTCTATAGTGACGTATGGACGGATTTATTATCGATAGCGATTTTACCAATTATGAATACAGTGCTGAGTATAGCCACGAACGTAGTACTATAGCCATTCGTAAGAGCCATTGACTGATCACAGAAATTCTGTGGCAATTCCAGGATGATCAATGGGTGGATCAATTATCGCCAGAGATATTGACGGTTGACAATACAGTGCTGAGTATAGCCACATGTCCTGTGCTATAGCCAATGGATTATCCATTCATTGATCATGTAAATTCGATGATAATACTAGAAATATCGATGGATAGATCGATTATCTCTAGAAACATTAACGATTGACTATACCGTGCTGAGTACTGCCACCTATGCATTACTAGAGCCATTGTGTCAATCTATATACTGTTCACGCTATTCTTACAGCAATTCTAGATTTATCAATGGGTTGGTGCATTACAGCCAAAGAAATTGACAATTCAAGAGAGAGTACTGTCTACAGCCATCCACATAGTACCACATTCACTGATGTATAGCATCCGCCGTAAATTCTATAACGATACTGGCAATGTCAATCGATTGATAACTAGAATTAATGACAACTGACAATCGAGAATTGAATATATACATCTAAACAGATCCATATAACTTGTGTTTAATTATAAACTGAACATACACCTTCTGTAGCAATTCTAGAATGATCAATAGGAATACCAATTGTCGCCATATATATTAAGAAATGACAATACTGTAGCCAGTATGGCCATCTGTAGAGCCCCGTGTACATCTACGCAGTAAAATATCCCCTGCATTAACCTATTCACAGATCATGTAAGTTTTATAGCAATTCGAAAATGAGCAATGAATGGATAAGTTATTGCAAGAGATATTAAGAGCTCACTATAATGTAATGAGTATTGTCATGTAGCCAATACCATAAAAATTGGTTTATTCTGTGGACGGACCACTCATATTGTATAGGAATTCAGTATTAATCAATGGATTTATCAATTATTGCCAGAGACTCTAACAATTGACAATAATTTACTGAGAACGTCAACCAACGCAGTACTACATCGTCTTATATCTAAAGCAATTCGAGAATTATGAACGGATAGATTAGTTACCGCTTGAGACACTGATAAATGGCAACACAGTACCGAGTGTAGCCATTTACACAATAATATAGCCAGTGCATTAGTCTATTCTCTGATGATTTAGGCTGCATAGTAATTCTCTAATGATCAATGCGAGCATCACTTATCGCTTCGTATATACACAATTGATAACGCAGTACAGAGTGTAGTCATCTACCTCGTGCTATGTCCATTGCATAATTCTACTCACAGATCATCAAATTTCTACAGAGATTCCAGAATTGTCACTGTAGAGATCAATTATCGCCAGAGATATTTTCCATTTACAACTGGGTACTGAGTATAGCCGTCAAGGAAGAAATGTAGCCATTGCTATAATCTGTCCATTGATGATTTGTATTGTGTTGCAGTTCCAGAATGACAAAGGACATATCAATTATCGCTAAAGATATCAAAATCTACAATACCTAGTAACGGTAGACATCTACACACTTCCATAGCCGCTGGGCATATCTACCCACTGATTGGCTGCACTACATAGCAGTAAGAGACGATTAATGAATCGATGAATTATGGCTACAGATAATAGCACCTGACCGCACATTGCTCTGTACAGGCATTAACATATCACTACAGGCGTTTGATTAACCTATTCACCGATGGTATCAACTTCATAACAATTCCAGAGGAAGTATAGTGGGCACACCAATAATCGCTTCAGACGTCGACAACTGATAATGCAGTACTTGGTGCAGTAGTCTACACATTTCTATATCCATTGCATTAATCTAATCACTGATTATCTGAGCTCCAAAGCAATTCCGGAATGACAAATGACTGGACAAAGCATCCTAAGATATACTGATAAAGTACAATAGGTTACAGAGTGTAGCCGTCCACACAATGCCACAGCCAATGGATAAATCAAGCGGCTGATGACTTAAATTCCGTAGCAATCATAGAATGACAAGGGACAGGTCCGTTATCGCACGCCATGATATCAACTGGCCACAAAGTACTGCGTCCAGCCATTACAGCATTCCTGTATCAGCTGTATTAATTTGCTCACTGATGATCTGATTTCTATAGCAATCCTAGAATGTCAAGAGACAGATCCATTATCGCCTGAGAAGTTAACAATTGACAAAACGGTACTGAGTACAGAAGTTTGCACAGTACCATAGTAACTGGGTATAATATGTTCGCTTCTCACCTACGTTCTTCCGGAATAATTGAATGATGAACGCATGCAGCAAGTGTCGCTGGAGATAATGATATATGGCAATACATTTCATAGTACATCCATCAATATAACACTGCTCTCGCTGAATTAATCTCTTCGCTGAAGATTTAAATGCCCAAGTGAATATAGAATAACCAGTGCATAGATCAGTTCTGGCGCGACAAACTTACAACTGGCATTACGATACTCAGCACATCCACCAACAGAGTACTGTACGCGTTGGAATTATTTGCTCAATGATGATTTAAATTCTATAGCAACTCTATAACGACAGGCGACGGGTGTATTATTGCACCAAATATAAACAACTGAATTCACAGTGTTGAGCACAGCCAACATCACAGTACTCTTGCTGTTGGATTAATTTCTTCATTGAAGACTTCAATCCCACAGCGATTCTAGGACAACCAAAGAATACATCAGTTAACACAAGAGAAATATACTGTGGACAGTACAGTACCTAGAACACCCACAAACAATTCGCAGTATTCGTTGAATTAATTTGTTCACTGATGATTTAGATTCCAATAGAATTTTGGAATAATGAAGGTATAAAAAGCTCACAGCTGGAGATATTAATAATGAACAATGCAGTACTGAGTAAAGCCACCTACATAATCGCGTAACCATTGAACTGATCAGTTCGCCGATCATCAAATTCTTTATGTGTTTTTGAACGTTCAATTAATACTGCAGTTTTCGCTAGTAGGGTTGACAAAAATTTAGTTGCAGTACAGGGTGTAGCCATCAAAAGTCTACTGTAGCTGTTGGATTAGCCAGTTCACAGTATGATTTAAACTAAACGGTATTTCCAGTATAATCAATGGATAGTGCAGCGATGTCTAGAGACTTCTACAATTGTCTATACTGCACTTAATATATCCGCCAACAGGGCACTGTAGCAGTTGGATTAATTGTCTCACAGATGACCTAATTTTCACCGCAAATCTAGAGTATTGAATGTATTGTACAGTTATGTCTAGAGACGTTTAGAATTGACAGTACGTTTCTTGGTACATCTACCAGTAGATAACTGTAGCCGCTCGATTAATGTGTTCACTGATGATTTAAGTTCTATAGCAGTTTTAGAATCGCAAAAGAGAGATCCATCATCGCCCGACAAGTTAACAATTGACAAAACAGTCCTGTGTACAGCAATCATTGCAGTACAGTTGCCGTTGGATTTGCTTGTCCCTTATGACATAAATTCTACAGCAACTCTAGAATAATCAATGTATAGTTCAGGTATGGCTGGAGATACTTACAATCGGCAGTACTGTACCTGGCACATTCACGAACACAGCACTGTAGCCGTTGGATAAATCTGTTCAATGATGATTTAAATCCAACGGCAATTCTAGAATGTCAAAAGCCAGATCGATCATCGCTCGATATATTAACAAGTGACAAAACGGCGCTGAATAGAGCCATTACGACTGTACAGTAGCAGTTGGACTATTTTGTTCGCTGATGAGTCAAATTCCGCAGGAACTCTAGAACAATCAGCGCAAGTTCAGTTACGACGAGAGATATTTACAATCGACAGTGCGGTACAAAGTCCATCTACCAACAGAGCACTAGCCTTTGGATTATTCCGCTCAGTGAAGAATCAAATTCCATAGCAAATCTAGAATGTGAAAGGACAGATCTATCATGGCTAGTGATATTGTAATCGACTAAAGGTTGCTGAGTACAGCCAACATTACAGAACTGTTGCCGTCAGACTAATTTGTTCACTGATGACTTTAATTCCACATCAAATCTAGAATAATCAGCGTATGGATTAGCTATGGCTGGAGATATTTACAATTGACAGTACGATATTTAGTACACCCAACAACAGAGTATTGTAGTCGTTGGATTGATCTGACCAAGGATGGCTGAAATACTATAGCAACTCCAGCATGGCTAAGGACAGATCCAATATCGCTCGAGGCATTAACAACTGACGTTAGAGTACTGAATGCAACCATCGTTACATTACTGTAGCCGTTCGAGTAATTTGTTCACTGATGATTTAATTCCACAGTATCTCTGGAAAAATCAATGCATAATATAGTTACTGCCAGATATATCAACAGCTGGCGATACTGCACTTAATACAGCAACCAACTGAGCATTGTAGTCGGTACATTATTCTGTTCGCTGATGATTTAAGTTATATAGCAATCCTTGAATGGTCAAGGTGTAATCTGTTGTAGCTGCAGGTGTTAACAACTTACAGTACAGTACTGAGTATAGCCATCAAAGCAACACTGCAGCCATTGTGTCAACCTATTACGAAATGATCAAAGTTCAATTGCCATTCTAGTGTTATCACTGGGCAGATCAATTTTCGCAAAGGACATTGACAATTTAAAATACAGAACTGATCATAGCAATATAACTAGAATGGTCAATGGTAGGTTAATTAACGCAGGAGATATTGATATTTGACGATACAGGACTACGTGCAGTATTCAACGCCGTACCATAGCTGTTGCGTTAATAGTTTCGCAGACCATCTTATTTCTTCAGCCACTATAGAAGCACCAATGTGCGGAGCAATTTTCGCTGGAGATATTAGCAATTGACAAAACAGTACTGAGTACAGCCTTCATCACAGTACAGTAGCCATTGCATAAATTTGATCATTTATGACTTGATTTCCACAGCTACTCTAGAGTAACCAAAATATAGAACAGTTGTGGCTATAGATATTTTCAATAGGCCGCAGGGTACATGTCGCACCCACAAAGAGAACACTGTCTCCATTGGATTAGTCTGCTTATTGTTGATTTAGGATCTATTGACTTTCCAGCATAGTCGACGGATTGATCATATATGTGTAGTGATGTTGACAAATGACGGTGCGTACTGAGTGCTGCCGTCTAAATAAAACAATGGACACGGCATTACGCAGTCTGCTAATCATCTTAGCGCTTCTGCAATCTTTGAGTATGTCCGGATATTGAAATCGTCGCTGGCGACATTGACACGTGCCAATAGAGTACTGGACACAACCATTAACAGAGCATTCTTGCGGATGTATAAATTCGTCTGATGTTGATTTAAATTCCACAGTAATTCTAGAAAAAACCAAGTGTGCACCAAATATCGTCATTGATATTGGAAAATGGCAGCACAATACTGAGAATACCGATCAACACAATGCTATAGACAGTGAATTTCTATGTCTGCGGATCACCTAAGTTCTTCAGCAATTGAGGAATGATCAACGGACAGAGCAACTGCCGCTGGCGAATTTGACACAAGTAAATACAGACCTGTATATACCCATCAGCGGAGCACTATAGCCGTCTTCCTAAGCTGTTCACTGACGCTTCATATTCTGTAGCAATTCTAAGGTGACAAGTGGCAGATCTATTATCGCTGGACACGTTAACATTCGATAACACACTACTGAGTGCTGGCATCATCAAGGTACTGCAGCGGTTGGATTAATTTGTGCACTGATCACTTAAATTAAACAGCTTTTATGCAATAGTCAAATTATAGATCAGATATGACCAGAGACACATACAGTTGCCAGAATGGTGCGTAGTTCACCCTCCAAAAGACCACTGTAGCCATTGGAAGAACATCTTGACTGATGACTGGAACCTCATAGCAATTCTAGTATGACAAGGGACAGATCCATTATCGCTGGAGATATTAAAAATTCACAAAACACCACTGAGTCTAGCCGCCATGACAGTACTGTAGCCGTAGGATTTATTTGTTCGCTGGTGTTTTAAGTTCCACAGCAATTCAAGCATAACCAAAGTTTATACCATTTATGTCTAGAGATACGCAGAATTGGTAGCACGGTAGTTAGTTCGTTCACCACCAGAACAATGTAGCTGTCAGATAAGCTTCCACGCTGATAACTTTAACTATATGTACATTCTAAAATGGCAAAAGACACACCCATTATAGCTCTGGATATAAAGAATTGACAAAGCAGTACTCAGAGCAACATCCATCACAGTACTGTAGCCGTTGGATTAATTTTTTCACTGATAACCTGTATTCCAAAGCAATTCTAGTATAACCAACGTATAGTACGTTTATGTCTAGAGATACTTACAGTTAACAATACCGAACTCATTTCATCTACCAACAGGGCACTGTTGCACTTGTATTAACTTGATCAGTAATAATTTATGTTCCATAGCAATTCTAGACTGACAAAGGACAATTCCATTGAGCCTCGAGATATTAAGGATTGTCAACACAGTACTGAGTACAGCCATCGTCAGAGTAATGCAGCTTTTGTGCTACTTTGCTCACTGATGACGTAAATTCGAAACCATTTCTAGAATAATCATTGCATAGTACTTATTTGGCTAGAAGTACTTCCAACTGACAGAGAAGTATTCAGCACAACCAGTAGCAGAGCACTGCAGCCTCTATATTAGTCTAGTCAATGATCATCTAGATTTTGTAGCAATTCTAGAACGAAGAAAGACAGATCCACTACCTCTAGAAATATTAACAAGTGACAAAACTGTGCTGAGTACAGCATTCATCAAAGTATTCAAATCTTTGAAGAGCTTTGTCCACTAATAACGTACATTCCACAGCAATTCTGGTACAACCAATGTATAGTACGGTTATGGCTTGTTACATTTGCAGCAGACAGCACTGCAGTCAGTACATCTACAGACGCAGCACTGTTGCCGTTGGATTAATCCGTTCACTGATGATTCGCATTCTGCAGCAATTCTAGAACGAAAAATGTCAGATCCATTAAACCCGCGATATAAACAACTGACAAAACAGTGTTCAGTAGAGAGATCATCTCAGTGCTGTAGGCGATGAATCACTTGTTGGCTAATGGTGCAAGTTCCAAAGTAATTCTAGGGTAATCAGTGGATAGGACGGTTATAGCTAGAGATATTTACATTTAACTCTACGGTGCTTAGTAAATCCACCAACAGAGCATAGTAGCCGTGGGATTAATCTGTTCAATCACGATTTTGATTTTGCAGCAATTCTAATATGACGAATTGCAGATGCAACGTCCCTCGAGATACTAGCGAGTGACAACACAGAACTGAGTACAGCAGACATCAGAGTAATGGAGCCTTTGTAATTCATTGCTCAATAATGATGTAAGTTCCAAAGCAATACTGCAATAATCAATGCATATTACCGCGATGGCATGGGACATTTCCATTTTACAGTAGGGTAATTAGTACGTTCTCCGACAGAGTACTGCAGCCTCTGTATTAGCCTGTTCAGTAATGATTAATATTTTGTAGCAACTCTAGCATGACAAAAGGCTGGACCAATATCCCTCGAGACGTTTACAATTGACTGCACCGCACAGAGTACTTCCATCATTGCAGTACAGTTGGCGCTGGACAAGTTTATTCACTGATAATTTCAATTCCACAGCAATTCAGGAATAATAAACGTATAGATTAGCACTGGCTCCAGATATTTACTGTTTCCAGTACAGTTTGCAGAACACCCACCGGCATAGAACTGTAGCCGTTGGACTATCTCGTATACTGATGTATGGAATTCAGTAGTAATTCTGGAACAATCAATGCATAAATCAGACAAATGTGGAGATGTTAACAATTGTCAGACCGGTAGCTACTACAGGCACCAACAGAGCCTTGATGTCGCAGCAATAATCTGTTCACCGATGGTTTGAACTTCTTCGAACTGTGGACTGATCAATGGTTAGATCAATTATCGGCATAGATACTGACAAATGCCAATGCAATGTTGAGTATATTAATCAACACGAAACTCCTGCTGCTCAATTATTCTGTTCGCTTACCACATAATTCCTTCCGTAGTTGTAGAATGATCAATGGATGCAGTTACTATCGCTTGACACATTGACATATGACAATAAATTACTGAGCTTAGATATCAGCAGATCAAGGTAGCCGTTTGATTACTCTGTTCACTGATGATTAAATCTCTGTAGCAATTAAAGCATGGCAAAAGGCAAATCCAATATCGCCCGAGATATTAGCAATTGACAACGCGGTACTGAGGATATACACCACCACATTATTGCATTCGATGGATCACTTTGCTCACTGATTATGTAAATTCCAAAGCAATTCTAGAATATTCAATACTTATTACGGTTTTTGCTACAGATATATACAGATGACAGTACGGTGCGTAGTACATCCGCCAACAGAGCACTGTGGCCGATGGATTAATCCGTTCCCTGACGATATAAATTCTTCAGTAATACTAGGATGAAGAAAGAGAGATCCCTTAACACTCGAGATATTAACACTTATCAACACAGTAGTGAGTACAACCATCATAATAGTAATGTTGCGGTTCGATTAGCTTGTCCACTGGTGACATATATTCCTCAGCAATTCTAGCATAACCAATGTATGATTTAATTATGGCTAGAGATATTTACAATTGACAGTACGGTACATAGTACGCTCACAAGAAGGGCACAGTTGTCGTCGGTTTAATCGGTCCACTAGTGATATATATTCTATAGCAGTTCTAGAGTGACAAGAAACAGATCCATTATCGCTCGATACATAGACAATCGACAAAGCGGTGCTCAATGTAGCCATCATTGCAGTAATGTTGCCGTTGGATTAGTTTGTTGAATGATTACTTAAATTTCACTGATGGCTTGTATTCTATGACAATTATTGATTAATCACGGTATAAATTTGTTGTCTCAGTAGACATTAACATCTGATAGTACAGCACTGACCACAGCTATCGGCGCAGTACCAAAGCCATTGCGTCAACCAATTCCTACCTGACCATACTTATATTGCTATGCTAGTATGAGCACAGTAAATATTAATTGCCCCTAAGGATATTGACCATTGTAGATACAGCATTGATACTTGAAGTCTAAACCGTACCGCGTCCATTGGTTTAATCCATTCGAAGAGCATGTATGTTCCTAAAAAATTCTAGAATGGTTAATTTAGGGATTAATTACCACCAGAGGTATTGACATATGCCAATACAGCATAAGGTGCAGCCATCAACAGAGTACTCTAGCAGTTGGATGAATATATTCACAGAGGACATATATTCTGTTACTTTCCCAGGATGACGAACGGAAGACCAATTATCGCTCGAGACAATAAACTCCGAGAGTAGAGTAGAGAGTAAAGATATTAACTCTATACTGCAACCGTTGTATTTATCTGTTTATCGGTGATTTATATTCTATAGCAATTCCGGAATGAGAGGAGTAGGATTAATTATCGATCGAGATATTGACAATAGACAAAAGAGTACTGAGCACAGCCATCATCACACTACTGTAGCCGTTGGAATTATTTGTTCACTGATGATTCATATTGCGCAGCAGCTCCAGAATGACCAATGCATACATCAGTTAAGTCTAGAGACATATGCAATTGACAGTACGGTAATTCGTATATCAACCAATAGAGCAGTCTTGCTGTCAGATTAATATGTTCACAGATAATATTAGTTGTACAGCAGTTTTAGACCGATCAAAGTATGAATCTGTTATAGCTAGAGGTATTAACAATTGGCAATCTACTTCTGAGTATAGCAATGGACAAAGCCCAGCAGCCATTGTACCAACTTATTCTCTGATCATCTGCAATTTATTGCTAATCTTGAACGATCCATGGATAGATCAATTATCGCTTTATATATAGACAACTGAACATGCAATATTGAGTATGGCCGTCTACGCAGTGCGATATCCACTTGATTAATGCTTTCGCTGATCATATAAGTTCCACAGCAACTCTAGAATGAGCAATGTGTAGGCGAAATTTAGCTGCAAATATTGACAATTGGTAAGAGAGTATAGATCGTATCGTCCTATATAGTACAAAAGCCGTTAGACTAATCTGTTCACAGAAGCTATAACCTCTACAGCAGTTCTAGAATGATCAAAGGTTCAATCAGTTATACCTGGAGATACGATCATTTGAAAATACGCCACTGAATATGGAAATTAACACAGTGCTGCAACCATTGAATTAACATACGCTCTGATCACTTTATATTGCAATTCTACAGTTATCAATGTATATAACTATTTTCGATAGTGATATTGACAAGTGAACATACAGTACGGAGCATACACATCTACAGATTATTATTGTCACTTAATTGCATGATTCACTGATCACCTAACTTCTACATAATTCTACAAACATACTACAGTTGCGGAAGAAATGGAAGGATCTGCGAACAGATTAATGCAAAGGATATATTATTGTATAGATGGATGCACTCAGATTGTCAGCACTGTATTGTCATTTTTCAATACCACTACAGATACATCATGCGTCCGTTGATCATTCTATAATTTCAATAGAGTTTAAGTCATCAGCGAACGGTATAAACCATCGTCAACCGAGCTCTGTTAGTGGATGTACTACTGTCAATAGTGAATGCCTCGAGTCATATATAACCAGTACATTGATCATTCTAGGATTCCTGTGGAAAATAAGTCCTCAGTATAGAGATTAATCACACGCCTACAGTAATGTCGTGTTGGCTGTACAATGTACTGTGTTGTCAATTCATAGAATCTCGAGGGATAATGGTTCTCTCTTTTGAAATTCTAGAATTGCTATCGAATTTGAATCACCAGTGGGCGCATTAAGCAAACGGTTACAGTGACCTCATGGTGGACATACCAAGGACCGTAATGCCAATTGCAAATGTATGTAGCCATAACAGTTCCTGGCATTGATTTTCCTGGTGTTGCTGTGGATCTTAATTAATCAGTGAATGGGTTTATCCAACGGCACAAATAATGTGATGTTGGCTGTTTGTAGTACCGTGTTGCTAGTCCTTGGTATTTCGAGCGATAATGAATCTACCATTTGTCATTTTGTAATTGCTATGGAATTCAAAACCTCATTGAAGGGATTAATGAGGCGGCTACACTGCACTGTTGGTTCATGTATATCATAATCAACAAACTAATTCCATGGCTACAGTACTGCGACGAAGGCTGTACTTAGTACTGTGTTATCAATTGTTAAAATCTCGAGCGATAATGGATGTTCCTTTTTTCGTCGTATATTTGCCATACAATCTAAAGCATCATTCAAGAATTTGAAGAAACCGTTTCAGTAGGTCCATTGGTGGATGTACCAAGCGCCGTACTGTCAATTGCAAATATCTCCAGTCATAACTGTTCTATACATTGAATATTCTGAAATTGCTGCGGAAATTAATTCATCAGTGAGAGAAAGATCCAAAGGTAGAGGTGGCTGTACTAACGACCGTCAGGTCAATTGTTAATAGCACGAAGGATAATGGATCTTTGTTTTGAAATTCTAGTATTGCTATAGAGTTTAAATCGTCATTGAACAAATTAATCGAACGGCTGCAGCGCTATATTGGTAAATGTAATATGTACCGTATGGTCAATTCGAAATGTCTCTAGCCATAACCGTACCGTGTGAAGGTTATTCTAGAATTACCTTTGAATCTACACCATCACTGAGCAAAGGAATTAAACGGCTACTTTACAGTGATGATGGCTGTACTCAGCACTGTGTTTACAATTCTTAATTTCGCGATGGATAATGGATCTGTATCTTGCCATTCAGGAATTTTCATCGAAAGTGAATCATTACTGTACAGATTAATCCTACGGATACAGTGCTGTGTTGGTATATTTACGAAGCACCGTACGGCCAATTGGATGAGTCTCGAGCTATAACCGGGCTATATGTAGGTTGTTCTAGAATTACCATTGAAAATACATCATCAGTGAACAAATAATTCCAACGGCTACAGCCATGTGGTGATGCCTGTTGTCTGTACCGTATTGTTAATTGCCAATATCTCGATGGATGAAGGATATGTGCTTTGTCATCCTAGAAATGCTATGTAATTTACATCATCAGTGAAAAAAGTAATAAAACTGCCACAGTACATTGGTGATGGCTGTACTCAGTACTGTGATGTAAATTGTTAATATCTCGTGGGATAATGGGTACGTCTGCTGACATTCTACAATTGCTATAGAATCTAATTCATTATTGAACAAATGAATACAGTATCTACACTGCTCTGGATGTGGTTGTAGAAAGTACTGTGCTATCTATTGCAGGTGTCACCAGCCATACCGGTAACATACATGGGTCTTCTAGAATTGCTTTGGAATTTATATCGTCAGCGGACCATGTAGTCCAAGCGATCCAGTACTGTGACGATGACTGTGTTTTTTACTGTGCTGTCAATTGTAAATGTATTCATACGTGTGTTGTCAATTGCTTATATCTCTAGTGATAGTGGACCTGTATTTTGTCATTCTATAATTACTATAGGACTTAGATCATCACTGAAGAGTTTAATCCAACGGCTACTGTGCTATAATTGTGGATGTAATTAGTACCGTACTGTCAAATGGAAATATCCAATGCCACGACCGTAATGTACAATGTTTATTCCGGCATTGACTTTGAACTATCACCGTCAGTGAGCACAGTAATCCAACAGCTTCAGTACTCTGATGATTGATGTACAAAGTAATTTGTTTTCAATTGTTCTTGTCGCGAAGGGTAATGAACATTCGTCGTTCAATCCACAATTGTTGCAGAATATATGTATTCAGTGGACTACATACTTCAACGGCAGCAGTGCTCTGTTGGTAGATGTACTAATTACCGTCCTTCGAATTACAAGTATCGCTAGCCGTAACCGGAGTGTACATCGTGTAATATAGAAACACTTTGGAATTTACATCGTCTGTGAGCAAAGTAGTCCAACGGCTACATTACTGTGTTATCAATCGTTAATTCCTCGAGGGTTAGTGGATCTGCATTTTGTCATACTAGAAATGTCATAGAATTTAGATGATCATTCAACAGTTTAATCCAACGTCTACTGTGCTTTATTTGTGGATGTAATTAGTGCCGTACTGTCAATTGGAATAATCTTAAATCATAACCATAGTACACAATGTTTATCCATTGCTGTTGCATTTCTATCATTAGTGACAGAGTTATTCAACAGCTAGAATACCGTGATTATGGCTATACTCGGTACTTTGTTGTCATTTGTTAGGGTCTAGATGTACAGTGGATCTGCATTTCTCGAACTAGGATTGCCGCGGAATATACATCATCAGTGAGCAGATTAATCCAACTGCAAGAGTGATCTGTTGGAAGCTGCACTAAATGCCGTATTGTCAATTATAAATTCCACTAGTCATAACCGCACCTTACGTATGCTAGTATAGAGTCATTTTAGAATTTACATCGGCAGTGGAGAAGGTAGCAAAACGGCTATATTACTGTGATGACGGCTGTACCCATTCGTGTGCTGTCAATTGCTCATATCTCGTGCGATATCGTACCCGTATTCTAGAAATGTTACAGGAATTTGATCATCGCTGAACAGCTTAATCCAGCAGCTGCAGTGCTATATTGGTGGATGCAATGTGTACCGTACTGTCAATTGGAAATGTCTCAAGGTATAACTGCAATACATATCGGTTATTCCGGAATTGTTTCATTATCAGTTATCGGACGACGAAGTGTTCCATCGACTACTTTAAAGGGGCGATTTCTGTACTCAGTACTGTGTTCTCAATTGCTAATATCGCGTTGGACATTGCACATGTATTTTGTCCTTCTAGGAATGTTATAGGTATATAACCATTAGTGAACAGTTTACTCAGGCGGCTATTGTTCTGTATTGGTGCATGTAATATCTACCGTACCCTCAACTGCAGATATCGCTAGACATAATCTCACTATGCATTGATTACTCTAGAATGTATTGCGAATATACACCATCAGTGAGCAAAGCCTTCTACGGCTACAATACTGGGATGCTGTCTGTTATCACTACTGCTTTGTCACTTGTTAACATCGCGAATTAAAATGGATCTGCATTTCTCGTCCTAGAAATGCTGAGGAATGTACGCTATCGGTGAACAAGTCAATACAGCGGCAACAATGCTCTGTTCGATTATGCACTAAGTGCCGTAACGTCAATTGTAAATATCACTTGTCATAACCGACTATACAAAGGTTATTATGGAGTACTAAAGAATTTCCGACAACAGTGAACAAAGTAGTACATTGTCTACATTACTGTGATGATTGCTGTACTCATCACTGTGGTGTCAATTGTCAATACCACGAGGTATGATGGATCCGCGTTTCTCGTTCTGGCATTGCTGAGGAATGCACACTATCAGCGGACAGATTAATGGAACGGCAACAGTGATCTATCGGAAGATATACTAAATGCCGTACTGTCAATTGTAAATACCACTTGCCATAACCGCACAATAAATACGTTATTCTAGAATTATGCGCAAATTTACATAGTCAGCGAACAAGCTAGCACAACGGCTACATTAATGTGATGGTGGCTGTTCCCAGTACAGTGTTGTTAATTGTTAATGTCTCGATGGTCAGTGGATCTGTATTTTGCTATTCTAGAACTGATATAGAAATTAAATCATCATTGAACACGTTAATCCATTGGCTACAGCGCTATACTCTTGGACGTAATAGGACCGTACTCTGAATTGAAAGTATCTCGAGCTGTAAGCGCAATATATATTGATTATTCCGGATTTGAGTTGATATAGGCATCATCAGTGCACAAAGTAGTCCAACGTCAACATTAATGTGATGATGGCTGTAATCAGTAATGAGTCGCCAAATGTTAATATTTCGAGGGATAATGAACTCCTCTTTTGTCATTCTAGAATAGCTATAAGATATAAATTGTTATTGAACAGGTTAATACAGCGGCATCATTGCTCCAGCGGTAGATAAAAGATGTGCCGTACTGTCAATTGTAAATACCTCTAGAATGAACCGTAGCGTACATTGATTACTCTGGAGTCAATTTGTACCGGACATTGTCAGTGAATAGTGTTATTCAACCTCTACAATACTATGAAGACTGCTGTACGCAGTACTCTGTTGTCAAATGTTAATATCTGGAGGGACGGAGCGACTGTATTTTGTCGTTCCAGAGTTGTTACAGGATTTAGTTTTTCATTGAGCACAGCAATGCAACGGCTGCCGTGCTATATTCGTGGATGTAATAAGTACTCTACTGCCAATTTTTAATGCCACAAGACGAATCAGTAATATACAATGGTTATTCCTGAATAGCTATGGAAATTTTATCAGCAGTTAACAAAGTTGATCAATGGTTACAACACTGTGATGTTGGATGCACTCAGTACCTTCTCGTCATTTGTTAACATCTCGAGGTACAAAGGACCTGCATTTCTCGTTCTAGAAATGCTATGGTGAAAGTGTCATCAGTGAACAGATTACTACAACGGCTGCAGTGATCTGGTGAGGATGTACTAAATGACATAATGTAAATTATATATATCACTGGACATAACCGCACTATGCGTAGATTTGTCTATAATCTCCTTCGAAATAACATCATCAGTGAACGAAGTACACCAACGGCTACATTTCCGTGAAGGTGACTACACTTAGTACTGATTTGACAATTGTCAGCATCTCGTCTGACAGTGGTTCTGTATCTTTCGTTCTAGAACTTTTATAGAACCTAAATCATCAGTGATCAGATTAATCCAAAGGCTAGTGTGCATTATTGGCATATGCAATAAGTAACTTACTGTCAATTGGCAACGTCTCAACCCGTAACCGTAACATACATTGAGAATTCCAGAATTGCATTGGAATTTACAACATCAGTGGACAAGGTTGTCCAACGTCTAGAACACTTTGATGACGGCTGTACACAGTACTGCGTTTTCGATTGTTAATTTCTCGAGAGATAATGGACCATCATTTATCTCTCTACAATTGTTATTGAATTTTCATTTTAAATGAACAATTTAATCGAACGGCAACCGTGCTCTGTTGATAGATATACAAATTGCCGTTCCATCAATTGTATATATCATTAGCCACAACCGCGCTATTCATTTGTTATCCTTGAATTAAGTTCGAACTTGCAACATCAGTGAACAAAGTAGTCCAACGGCTATATTATTTTGATGGCGGGTGTACTCAGAGCTGTGTTGTAAATTGCTAATATCTCGAGGGTCAGATGATCTTTATCCCCTCACTCTAGAAATGTAATAGAACTTAAAACATCACTGAAAATATTAATCCAGCCGCTACAGAGATTTGGGGGAAGATGCACTAAATGCCGTACTGTCAATTGTAGTTATCACTAGCCATAACCGCAATATGCATAGGTTAATCTGTAATCACCTTCGAAATCAAAACGTCGTTGACCAAATTGTTACAACGGCTACATTACCTTGATGGTGGCTGTAATCAGTACTGTGTTGTCAATTGCTAATATTTCTACGGTGAGTGGTTCTGTGTTTTGTCACTCTAGAACTGTTATAGAAATTAAATCATCATGGAACAGAGTATTCCAGCGGCTACTTCGCTATATTGGTGGATGTTGTAAGTACCGTACAAACAATTGGAAATATCTCAAGCCATAACGGCAATATATGTCGACTATTCTACAATTGCGTTGGAATTTCCATCATCAGTGAGCATTGCTGTCGAACGGCTACAATGCAGCGATGATCGTTGTACCATGTAGTGCGTTGTCATTTGTTAATATCTCGAGCGAGAGCGGAGCTGCGTATCCCGCTCTAGAATTGCTGTGGATTATACGTCATCAGTGAACCGAATGAAACAGCGGCAACCGTAGTATGTTGCTAAACGTACTAAATGTCGTACTGTCAATTGTGGAGGTCACTAGACGCAAACGCACTATGCATAGGCTATTCTAGAATCCCTTTCGAATTTACATGTTCAGTGAACAATGTAGCCCAACGGCACATTATTGTTATGATGGGTGCACTCAGTAGATTGCTAATAACTGGAGGGCCAGTGGATTTGTCGTTCGTCATTCTAGAATTGCTATGAAGTCGAAATCATCCTTGAACAGATTAATACAGCGGTTGCAGTGCTCTGCTATTGGATGTACTAAGTACCATGCTGTCAGTTAGAAATGTCTCCATGCATAACAGTACCATACGATGATAACTCCAGGAATGACTTGGAATTTTCATCCGTGAATAAAGAAGTCCGACGGTTATATTGCTGTACTCAGTACTGTGTTGTCAATTGTTCATTTCTCGATACACAATGGACCGTCATTTTTCATTCTACAACTGCAGTGAAACATACACCTTGTGCTACCAATTTAATCCTACTGCAACTGTGCTCTCCTGGTAGATACACTAACTACCCTACAGAGAATTTTAATTACAACTGGATACAATCGTATTATACATAGGTTATTCCGGTATTATATTGTAATTTGCATCATCAAGGAACAACGCTGTCCAACGTCTACGTTACTCTGATGATGGCTGTACTCAGTACAGTGTCGTCAATTGTTGACATGTGGAGTGACAGCGGACCTGTGTTTTGTCATTCTAGAAATGCTGCAGAACATAAATCATAATAGAACAGCATAATCCAACGGCTACAGTGCTATGTTGGTGAATGTACTAATTACCGTACTGTAAATTGGAAGTAACGCACGACACAACCGTTGCATACATTGATTATTCCAAAATTGCCATGGAACTGACATTATCAGTGAAAGATGTTATACAACCGTCACAATACTGTGATGATGACTGTTCTCAGTACTGTGCTGCAAATTGCTGATATCTCGAGGGATAGTGGAACTTAGTTTATCGCTCCTCAATTCCTGTAGCATATACATCATCAGAGAAGAGATTAATCCAACGGTAACGGTGAGAGTACCCTACCGTCAGTTGTACATATGTCTAGCCATAACCGTAGCATACATTGACAATACTAGAATTGCTTTGGAACCTACATCATCAGTGAATAAAATAAATCAGCGCATCAAATACCGCGATGATGCCTGCAATCAGTGGCTTGCTGTCAGTTGTTATTGTCTCGATGGAGGATGGATCTGTGTTTTGTCTTTCTACAACTGCTATAGAATGTAAATCAACATTCAACAGATTAATCCGAGGCTGCAGTGCACTGTTGGCATATGCACTAAATGCCGTCTTGTACATTGTGAATATCATTGGACGCAAGCGTGCTGTACCTATGTCATTGTAGAATTCCTTTTGGAATTACGTCATCAGTGTACCAATTGGTCCAACGGCTACATCAATATGGTGATGACTGTACTGATTGATGTGTTGTCAATTGTAAATGTCGCGAAGGATGATGGATCTGTATTTCGGCATTCTATAATTGTTATAGAATCTAAATCATTATTGAACAGATTAATCCTACGGCTACCGTGCTCTGTTGGCTGGTGCACGGTGTACCGTTCTGCCAATTGTAAATAACCCTAGCCATTGCCTTCAAATTCATAGTTTATTCCAGAATTGCTGTAGAATTTTCGACATCAGTGAACAATGTAGTACAACGGCTAAACTACTAAGATGACGGCTGTGCTCATTACTGCGTTTTCAATTGTTAATAAGTCATGAGATAGTCGATGTGCGCTTTGTCATTCTGGACATGTTATAAAATCTAAATCGTCATTGAAAAGATTAATCCAACGGCTACGGATTTATATTTGCCGTTATCATATTTACCGCGTCAATTGTAAATATCTCAAGACATAACCATACCATACATTGATTATTCCAAAATTTCTTTGGAATATACATCATCATAGAAGAGAGTATTCCAATGCCTTCATTACTGTTATGATGGCTGTGCCCAGTAATGTGTTGTCAATTGTTAATATTTCGTAGATTAATGGATATGTGTTTTGACGTTCTAGAGCTGCTATTGGCTCTAAACAATCAGTGGTTAGTTTAATCCAATGGCAAAGGTGCTCTATCTGTGGATGTACTAAGCACCTCACTGTTAATTGTAAATAACTATGTACTATACGCTGAGGGTCCATGAAATTCAGTGGAACGTACATCATTGTTGAAGAAATTAATCCAACGGGCACGGTAACGCGAGAATGGTTGTACTCTTCACTGTGCTGTCAATTGCTAATATCTCGTGTGATAGTGGATGTAGCCGTTGTCATTCTAGTAATGCTACAATATGTGAATCGTCATTGATCATATTAACAAAGCGGCCGGTGTGCTCTGTTGATGGACGTACTAAGAACCGCACTGTCAGCTGTAATTATCTCTAGCCAATACCGTGCTGTGCATTGATTATTCTAGAACGGCTTTGGAACATGCATCATCAGTGAGAAATGTAATTCATCGGTTACAATGCCATGATGATGGCTGTACTCTGTACTGTGTCGTCGATTGCTTATGTTTGGTACGGTTATGGCTAGAGATATTTGCAAGTGATATTACAGAACTCAGTACATCCGCAGGCCGAGCCCTGTAGGCTTTGAATTAAATTTTTCAGTGGCGAGATATATTCTATAACAATTCCACAATGACAAGAGGCAGATCCATTATCCCCGCACAAATTAACCGGTGACAACGCAGCGCAGAAGGTGTACAGACACCTTCCATGCATTGTGGTCTTTGGATTACCATGTTCTTTGATGACGTGTATTCCAAGGAAGTTGTAGAACAATCAATCTATAGGGCGGTTATGGAATGAAGTATTTACAATTGCCAGTACGGTACTTAGTGCATATATTACAGAGCCCTTTAACCGTTGGATTATCCTGATGAATGATGATCTATGTCCTGGTGCAGTTCTAGAATGACAAATGGCAGTTCCATTATCCCACGAGGTAGCAATCAGCAACGCAGTACCAAGTACAGCCAACATCATAGAAATGTAGTTGATTGATGACATAAATTCCTCGGCCATTCTAGAATAATCAATGCTTAGCTTAGTTACGGCTCGAGATACCTAAACTGACATTACGTTGTTCAGTACATCCACCAGCAGAGCACTGCAGCTATTAGATTTGTCTGTCCAATGATTATTTGGATCTTTTAGCAATTCTAGAATGACAGTAAACTGATCCACCGTCACTCGACACATTAGCAGTTCACAACGCATTGCTGAGTGCAGGCATCACCACAGTACTGCAGCCGTTGGTCGCCCTTTTTCAATTTAATTTCAGAACAACCTATGTATGGTGCGGTCAGGTCTAGTGACATTTGCAATTGTCCGTACGGTGCTTAGTGCACCTTCCAATATAGCACTGTTGGCATTGAAATAATCTGTTCACTGGTGATGTGTATTGCGCAGCAGTTCTAGAATGAGAGATACAAATCCATAGTCCCACGTTATATTAGCAGTTGACAACACCGAACTGATTACTGCCATCGTCACAATGCTGTAGCCGTTGGATTACTTTGACAATTGACAATTTAAAGGAAACAGCTGTTCTGGAATCATCAGTTCATATATCAGTTATAGCTGGAGACTAGTGCCTTAACCGTACACAGAACACCCATAAATAGAGCACTGTGACCATTTTATTAATCTGTCCACTAATGACTTGTATTCTATTGCAAATACGAGGATAATCAACTGACAAATCACTTTTTGCTAGAGACATTATCTGTTGACACTACGGCACTTACAACACCCACCATCTGGGCTTTGCTGCTGTAGTAGTTATCTGTTCACAGACGGTTTACATTCTATAGCATTTATAGAATAGCAACAGATATATACATTATCGCTCGACATATTATCATTTGACATAGCATTATTGAGTGCCGTGACCTTCACAATGTTTAGAAAGGTTATGACTGGAGATATTTACATTTGACAGTACGTTGGTTAGTACATCAACCTCCACAGCACTGCAGCCGCTGGATTTATCAGTACACCTATGACTTGCGTTCCATGGCAATTAGACAGTGATCAACGGATGTATCAAATATTGGCAGTGATATTATCAAATGGCAATACAGTACAGAGTGTAACCATGTACACAATACTATATACGTTTTACTAACATGTTCGCTGAACATATGAATTCGTGAGCAATTGTGGAATGACCAATGAATAGTGCAAATTCCGCTGGAGTCAGTGACATACGTCAATACAGTACTGTGTACGGCCATCAACACGGCACTATAGACGTTGATTAATCTGTTCGCTGGTCACGTAAGTTCATAAGCAAATGTAGAACGGTCAATGTATAAAGCAATTGTCGCTGGAGACGTTAACATATGTCAAAACATTACTCAGTGTCTCCATTAGCACAGCACTGTATTTGTTTCGTTAACATTTTCACTGACTATTCAAATTATATAGCAACTCTAGGATGACGAAAGGCATATCCATTGTAGCTGGAGATATTAGCATCTTCTCAAACAGTACAGAAAAGGGCCACCAAAAGATACACTGTTGCCATTGGATTGATTTGTTCACTGATGACAGAAATCCCGCACCCATTCCAGCCTAATTCATGCATAGATCAGTTGTGGCCTGATACATTTATAACCGTCAGTGCTGTACCTAGTGCATCCACCAGCAGAACACTATAGACGTTTGGTTAATCTGTTCAATGACGTTTTAAATACTATATCAATTGTAGAATGACAAAAGGCGCATTCGTTTGCGCCCGTGATATTAGCAACAGACAAAACAGTACATAGTACAGTCGTCAGCTCAGTACTGCAGAATTTCTATTAATATCATCACTGATGACTTAAGTTTCACGGCCATTTGGCATAATCAATGTCTAGATCAGTTATGGCTTAAGATATTTGAAATTATTTGTTCGAAAATTAGTACCTCCACAGTCAGGGCAATATAGTCGTTGGAAAAATCTTTCCACTAACGATTCAGTCTCCATAGCAGTTCTGGAACGATCAACGGATAGATCACAAATAGGAAGTTATATTGATGAATGCCTGTGAAGATGTGTGTGCGTACGTTTACACAATACTATTGCTACTGCATTATTCTGTCCGTTGATAGTCTAAGTCCTTTCGTAATTGTAGAATTATCAATGGACAGAGCAACAGACGCTAGAGACATTGACATGTGTCAATACCGTACTGTGTGTAGCCGTCATCACTGTACTGAAACTGCTGTAATAATTCCTTCACTGATGATTTAAATTCCGCAGAAATTCCAGCATAATTAATGTATAGAACAGTTATGGCTAGAGATATTTGCAATTGGTGTTACGGTACGTATTACATACATCAACAGAGCACTGTGGCTGTCGGATTAATCTGTTCACTGATTGATGGAATGTTATAGCAATTATAGAATAACATGGAACAGATCCATCATAGCTCGAGATATTAACTACTGACAACACAGTAATGAGTCCATCTATCATGGCTGAACTTCAGCTTTTGGATTAGTTTGTCCACTGATTGCCGAAACCCCTCTGCCGTTATAGAATGTTGAATGCATAGATAACATGTATCTTGAGATATTTGCAATTGTCAGTACGGTACTTAGTTCATCCACGGACAGAGCACTGTAGCTGTAGTTTAATCAGTTTTCTGACGACTGAAGCACAATACCAACGCTAGAATAATCAACGGATAATACGGATATCAGTAGTGGTATTGATGGGTGACCATGCAGCACCGGGTGTTGCCATCACCGCAATGGTATTGCCTTTACAGTAAAACGGTCGCTGATGATTGAAATACCGTTACAGTTGTAGGAAGACGAAAGAGTTATCCATTATCACTGGAGACATTAACAACTAACAACTCAGTACTGAACACAGTCATCATGAGAGTAACGCAGCCGTTTTATAAATTTATTCACTGATGATTGAATTCCAAGCAACTCTTGAATTATCAATGTTTAGGCTAGTATTCAGCTGGACCTGTTGGCTGTACGGTTTCTAGAACATTCACCAAAAAAACTCTGCAGCCGTTGAAACAGTCAGTTCACTCGTGATTTATATTCCGCAGCTATACCAAAATAATCAATGCGTAGTGCAGTTATGACTGTACGGTACTCAGTACATCCACGGACAGAGCAATTCATCCGGTATGTTAGTCTGTTCATTGATGATTTAAACACTACAGCAACCCTTTAATTATCAACGTATAGAGCAACGGTCGCAGGAGGTAAAGGCATATGTAAATAGAGTACCGATTACAGCCATCTACATGATTCTACAGCCAGTGTACATCAATGCAGTACTGTGATAAGCCACCTTCAGAGTTCTACAGATGTCGTACTAACCTACTCTCCATTCATTTGTGTTATATCCTGATTCTAGATGGATCAATGGATAGATCGGTTATAGATACAAATATTAAAAGTTTTCAATGCAGTGCTGAGTACATTCACAGTCACTGTTCTATAGCCATTGCATAAATCTATACACAGATATCGTAAGCACCATAGCAATTCGAGAATTATAAAATCACAAATTAATTATAGCTGGCGAAAAATCGACTTGGCAATACGTTACACGGGGCAGACGTCAACCCATGACTATATCCGTTGGACTAACCTATTCACTGATGATGTAAGTTCTTCAGAAATCCATCAGTGATAAAATGGATGGATAAATTAGCACTTAAGATATAGATATTTCACAATGCAGTACTGAGTGTGGCCGTTTATACGGAGCTATTTTCAATGGACTAATCAAATCGCTGATCATCTGAGTCCTTTAGCAATTCTTGACTGGTCAAGTGATAAATCCATTACAGCAGAGGATATTAGCAGGTGATAATGCAGTTCTGGTTATAACTGTCAACACGGTACTACAGCCATTTGGTCAATCTATTCCCTGTCATCAAATCTGTAAGCCAATTATAAAAGGATAAATAGATAGATCATTTACAGCAATAGATGCTGGAAAATGGCAATACATTACAGAGAATAGCAATCTACACAGTACTACAGCAAGTGAATTAATCAATTCCTTGATATCCTATCTTGTTCCGAAGCTCTGGAATGTTCAATGGATAGAGCAACTGTCGCTAGGGACTTTGACAAATGTGTATACACTACTGACAATAGCCATCTACACAGAAATATATCCGACGGATTGATCTACACAATGACGAATTGAATTCCATAGCTACTCTATAACAATCAATGTATAGACGAATTGTGTCTAGAGTACGTTACAGTTGACTGCTCGTTACTATGTACAGCCACCAATACTGAACTACAGCCATTGGATTAATCTACTCACTGACAACATTAATTCTCTAGAGATTCTAAGTATGATCAAAGGATATATCAATTGTAGCTGCAGATATAAGCAATTGAAAATACGCTACTGAATATAGCCATCAAAATAGTTCTACAGCCATTGTATTAATCTATTCCCCGCTTATCTACATTCTTCAGCAATTCCCGAATGAATAACACTATTGACTGAATAACACACAATTCATGGCTTCTCAGCGCAGTTAGAAAGGAGCTTCTACGATTTTTTTTTAGAAAATTATCGATTTTTCGCGTTGTAGCCTCACTGCTGCTGACGAATTGCGCGAAGCAGCACAGAATAGCGTTATTCGCTGAATAACACATCTTTCACTCATTTTCAGCGCAGTTTGATTACGGTATCAGCGCACTTTTAGAGTAATTGTGTATTTTGCGGTGAAGTTTTCTTTACTGCTTCAAAACTGCACAAAATAAGACTATTTTAGTAATGTCACACCTTTCCAGCAATGGCAGTGTTGTTTGATCGCTGTTCCAGCAAATTTTCAGAAAATATGCGACTTTTCGGCGATGATTTACTACTGCCTTATAATTGCACAGGAATATTTGTTTCATTAATATCACAGGCTTCATGCAATTGCGGCGCAATTTGATTACAGTTTCAGCGAATCTTGGGAATACGTTCGGTTTTTTGTTCCAAAGTATTACTACTGATTCTGATCAGAACCGAACAGCTTTATTTTAGTAATATCACACACATCATGTAAATTGAGCACAGCTTGATTGCATTTGTGTCGTCTGCCAACCTTCACTGATATATATTGCATACAACATTAACTGTACCTTACTCAATAAATATAAGAATCTATTGCCCAAGAGCGATCCAATAAAGCTCTTGTATACCATAAATATAAGAACCTATAGCATAAGTGTGATCCAATAGAGGAAGTATTATAAACATATTATAACAAGGTCGCGAGACCCGTACATCTGCTTTTTCAGCGCCAAAGCCACTTGTAGAGTACGAGATGTCGCGTCCAGCTTCTGAATGCACAGCTTCCGACCAGACCAAAGCGTATGAGGGAGCCATAGTGGCGAGGGATGCAGCTTGGTCCCGCTCGCGCGCCGACCACGCCTTCCGCGTCCCACTATCCACGCTCTTCGCTCGCCAATGATGGTCCTCTCGGCACGCTGTTGCCTTCCGTGTCACACTTATTATTATAAACCATTTTCGATTAGAAAAATTTTCGCGATGAGCACGTAACAACCCGAAACATTTCTTGTATGTAGATATGCATTGCGGTTGTTGCCATTTATTGTTAAATGAAAATATGAAATCACGAGTACCCCATTTCCTTATTTCGCGTTAAGTTACTTCTATTTCAGTTATTATCATATGGCCGCCAATTAAGCTAAACAAGCATGATAACTTTGCGGGTACTATGAGATCACCTTCCACGAATTCAGTATGGGCCCTTCTTGGGTTTCAATTTGTGAACTTCACCCCCATGGTTGACATTGTCCTTATATTATTATCCTGATACTTCTATGTAAATTACCCGCCGATCTTCCATCGCACTAATTGTTTCTTTGGCACAGCAATTTATCGGTTTCATCGTTCTGCGTACGAATAAACTTTACCATTGCTAACGTATTTATATTACATAGTTTGGGAATATTCATTACAAATTCGGGTTGTTTAATTTTATCATAGTCCTCACACATCTCAATTATCTACATGCTACTTCACATCGTTACAAATATTACGACTAATCTTCGGAAACAGTAATAGTTAATTCCAAGTTTGCACAAGTAAACACAAAACCATACTAATAAAATCGCAAATTTTCCTCTTCAACTGTATTTCATTACATTCTTGAAGTTCTTATACAAGCACCAAAAGAAACATCTTTCACCTTCATTCAATGTTTTAATTGTTGCATTCAAGAGTTTTAACGGTAACTATAATTTGTTGCGTTGATTTGTTTTCCTAAATAAACTATAACTGAATTTCACTTCACTTACGTCCAAGGATATAATTCAATACGCGGACCACACATTTTTAGTTACCAAGCATTCCAATTAAAGTTTCAGTTGCAAATTGTTTATATCGTATTTCTGGTGGGACATGCCAGATGATTTTTAAGTAGAAAATGCACGCAATTTCATTCAATACGGATAACCTGCACACTCGTAACTTATATCCAAACGAGGGGAATGCATTTCGAAACGATCTTTTGCGCGGCAGTCATATTTTCATCTCGCAAAGGCTTACACTTTTCCAAGAATGTTCAATACTTTAATATAAGACAACGAAATACAATACAACTACGATAATTTAAAGCAAACGGAATAAACTCTCTTTAACCGGGAAACAAAATAAACTGAACGAGGTATCTGCAAGCAATCTCGCATTCCATGATTGCCACAATTCGATGAAATTCGTATAGGGATTAGTACTTTAAGATAGAAAACCTATTGTCGATCGTGATAATTCTAGCGCAATGTGTGTAATTGAAGAACATTTACACCTTCGTTTAAGTAATGCGAAAAAATAAACTTAAGTTCTTCATGAAGTTGGTAAGAATTAAAATTTGAATTATACGGCTACTTTGGAATTATATTTTTCCCTAAATTGTAAATATTTTTATACTTATATACATACACTAGGGATTATATGAATAGATTTTTATCCAGTTGAAGCTATATTATAATGGTATAATACAGATGGCTACGTTATAAGTTTCATATATTGTAGAAAGCTGTAAAAATAGGATAACGTTGGAGAGCTTTCAACTTCTATCCTTCCTTGTGATAAAGTATGTATCCTAACGTTCCCAATAGTTACCTGAAATTGTAGAGCTTCTTAAAACCTTGCAGTCATTATCAATTCCGAACGAAAATTCGAAAATGTAATCAACAAGCCGTTATCCTCAAGGGAAGAATAGTCATGTCCCAACTGACAGTAAAACACTGTTTGAAAAAAATGAATGTAATACAACTAGGCTAACTAATTCAGTATAACAAAGCATTGAATGAGAATACACAAGTTAAATCAAATTAATTAACAACATAAATCAAAGCAACAGTTTTAACTGTATTCCAAACTCTGTATCAAAATATTCTAAGAATCTGGGCACCTTACATTAAATTGCACACTAGCTCATTAGGAAAACTACGATAACTGCTATTACGTTTAGCTTCAAGACATATTGGGCAGCCCAAGTTAGTTTCGTGTCGTAACTAGGAATTCATAACCTCATCAAGCATTTTAACAACGTTAGAAGGACCGAGGGAAATCTCTGGTATTCTATTTGTTTATGAAGGGCTCAATAGCCATGTAAATTTTTGTGATATATTGGAAAAATCTTCAATCAACGTTCTAACTTTTTATTTAAGACGACACTGTTTCCTTCAGGTACAAGAACATAAAACAGTTTTCGCATACCACACCGTTGTTAATAGAATTATTATTAATATTAACGATATCTTTCCTACTTTATACATATTTAGCCAATCCCTGCACTTTATAAAACTGCCGTTATATCACACATCTCTGTAGAAAATCATTTTATCTTATACTTATACATATATCGTCTCTTTGTATACTTGTGTATTTTTATTTTTACATTTATCTACTTGCTTCGCCTTTTCCTTCCCTTGTTAGCGTTAACTGTGTTCCTCACTTCAATAATTTTCTTCTAATCCTCCAGATCGGTTATTCCCGTGCAGAAAATGCAATAAATGTATAAACCGGATGTTCATAAATGCTATGACTTTGAGGAATAATTCATGCCGCCTACTAAACCATATTAAGCTATATAGTTTACCAATATTCCAAGTTATTTACTCCGAAATACGAAAATACCGTGAAATAGCATTTTAGACAGGAAATTCTGCCCGCCAGTCGACATTAATTAAAATAACGAATTGCATAACATTTCAATGCATTCAGCAAGATCACCGAGAACCACGAATCAAGCAATAAATCCAAGCCATGCGTATAACCAATCCTTCCCTCAACAAGTAAACGTGCAGGATAGGACGGAAATGAATGTAAAGAATTTCCATGAATATCAAGGGAGATGTCGCTGGTGGAATCTCTAACGTGAGGAAGATCATACCGATGGCTCCCTGAGATCGAATCTGTAGCCAGCTCTGGTATTCCTGCCCGTTGATATATGTGCTTGGTTTCTTGTTTTTTCGACTTCAACGGCGAATACTAAATGCATTCGAATCAAATCCGCGAAGCCGTGTATCTTCGTTCGCGCGCTCGTTTGCCCGGAGAGTGCTGAAATGCTGGCCGCATCATGCGGATAATATTATACATTGCCGTCAGGACAGACGGATACGCGCGTTACTCATTTCCGTTACGTGTCAGTAAGCACATATGTTGGCAAGGGGTCGCGGAGGAATTGGAATTAGATCGTGGAACGAGTTCCATCTACCGAGTGCACATTCAACACTTCGCCCTCTGTGGTTCAATCATTGCGGAAAAATTGCGGTTCGAATATTTCGCGCCGAAAATTCGACGCAATACCTTAACGCAGTGTGCTAGGCATCGGGTACTAATTAACGCGTGGAATTAGCTTATTCCTACATTCCACGCAACGCCGTTTGATACATAACGCTATACCTGCAACTGGTTAATTGACCCACGTGTGAGGGTAGGCAAGAAGAATTTGAAAAAATGTAGTAAAGTTAATCTAACGCGCATTGGAAGCAATATCACGCAATCATGTGACCAAAACAATGATCGATCTAATGGGGAATTCCAATTGAAACGTTTGGAAATGATTTTGGGCTTAATATTTGGCAGGTTTAAAGAACGAATTAATGCTAAATTTCTACAGTACTCAATTATGCCCCTACACACTTATATATTTACGAGAAACCGAGCATTCCGATGTGACTGAATTTTAACTGCCAGCTTACGTATTGATTCCATTCTAAACCATATCTCACCAATTTTTAGGATTTATTCGAATTTCGCGCTCGTTAAAATACGCTCCATGTAATTGCAGCATAATTCGGGTGCAATTGATACTTATGGGATTTAGTACGAGAAACTGACGACGATGTAGACTCGTTATCATAGTGTAAGCGGTTAGCGCCATACGATACCATGTGTATCGTTCGCATAGTTTCGTGAGTCGTACATTCGCATCCCGGATTGAATTTGTATTTACACTGTTTTACTGTAGAAGACAGAGATATCTTCTTGCTGAAAATTTGTAAAAATTTTAACTCTGGCTGTTTCAATAAAAAAATGTCTTCAAATGTCTTCTAATTCCAGTCTCAGTGAAGAGTATACCATAGACATGTTACTAATTAAAGGAATTATATGGCGGAATATACACAGGATGCAAATCAATTGACACGCACCAGTCACACTGAAAACAAGTAAAATACTCTCTGGTCTTTAAAGTAATAGTAAACAGGTTCGAAGTTTAAGGGAATAATTTTTTCGTATAGGTATTACCTAGCCGTTAAAAATCTTATACTAGATTCCATTGGGTTTCTCCAGTGGCCCAATGTTCCCTAATTTGGAACCGAGGAGTAAATTTCTAAGAGAAACGGTGTTCTCAAGGCTTACAACATCTTTTATCCGAACACACGTCTCCGCCGTCCACCACAAAAATATCGAAGTGAAAATTCGGGCGAAGGACGCAAGAGTACGGCTTTACCATTTATACGGGGGCCGCAAATGATACTCTCCGTTCTGTCCTTGCCAAGTTATAGCTGCTCAAATGCTACGGTAGCGTAGTTCCACGTATGCACTTGGTTGCACGCAATGAAAGGACATTGAGCAGTGAAACAAGTTTCTAGACATACAGCTGTCCCTATGAATATGCATTCGATGCAAATGCGGTAATTACGACGCCGGAATATAGTTATGTCGTCTCGGTAGAACGCATAGCGGACGCTAACGAACGGGTATTTTCCGATTGTGGACTGCGAGCCTAATATATGCGCTGCGAGCCGGCGACTAGCAATAGATCACGCTGCTCCATAAGAGCGTTGTTCTAATTGTTTGGAACTATTACCGTTTGCATGCATGCGAGCAGCATGGTTTCCGTCGGGCGTGTTCCACTCTACGACATAACGGCGTTTGCCTTTAAACAAAGCACAATCCGACACCAACTTCAAGCAATCTTCAAATGAAACGCCGTGTTTAACATTAATTCCTCTCATCGCGGCAGAAACGCGTGAATAGACAGGCGATTTGAAGAAATATGAGTGATTGAAATACGTTCGGCTGCTCCAAATGTGTTCGTTCGAGCCAGGCTTGACGGAGCCATTAACCAGAGGTTTCTGCTGCAACGCTTATTCCCTAGAATATACATGCCCACTTTGTTTTTTGGACTTTGAAAATTTGTCGTCTTAGTTATTTCGAATTAAGACGTAGTTTCTCGGCGAGTAATGTTATTATAATTACTGTTAACTACTGTAATTGGTGCAGCATGATTTCGTCGTGTATATAAATAATTGGAACGGCCAGTCTCAGTAATTACTTCCGGAATTGTTAATTATGAGTATTATTCGGACAGTATGATGTATTAATATTATGCGTGTATACTGTGTTTGCGTACAGTTTCAAGTAGAATTGCGATAAAATATTTTGAACAAGCTTTTCTAGCCTCTAAATGATCTTTACTGGATTCTAAATGCCATGCTTGTCTAAAAGCGTGAAAATTTACGCTGTTTTATAATGAAATTAAAATGAAAAATGAGAGGTTTCTACATTTTCATAACAATATTGTATTAATAACATAACGAATATCAAAGATAAGGCATGTCATAGATAAAAGTACTTTAATTAAACCTCTATAACATGAGAAGTTATAACAAAGAGTGGGAAGATAGAGATAAGAAGTGAATTATTTCTAACCTACCATACATTTTCCAAACCTTAACGATACATATAAGAAGTAAAATTTGGAGACCCTTCCATGCCAAATTCAACATTCCCATTTCCCCTTTTTATGTTCCACGATGTTCTACTTTCACTCATACTACTACCTAGTCATATATGAAAGAAAAACTGATTTCCTCTTAATCCTTATATCGGCACGAATGAAAAATATTTCCATACAATGCTAAACATACAATGGATTAAGTGTCTATTCACAAACATTTAAGTTAAAATTGCATATCTCTTAATATCCCGATTCTCCTTCTAATACTGTAATTTGATCAATATTTCAGTATTTTCATTCGGTACATATTTCCAATATTCGGAATAAATATTCTTAATGTTGGAATTAATAAACTTCGAAATTACTCAATTACTAAGTTACTAAATTTTAGGGTGGCGAAAGCTAGGGTCGAGACACAATGAATTGGCGAAACATCAATTACAGAATTACACCACTGAAAAAATTAATAAAACTATTGTAACGAAGGTAAGAACACCAAGATAACGAAACGAAAACTAACAATGACGCACCCCAATTGAACTCTCTTTCGAACACGAAGCGATTCCTGTAGCTAGATTTAGACATTTGTAGACGGTTACAACTACTACCGAATTTAATTACAGCATTCCCATGTAAATAATAATGTATAGATTTTAGAAAATGTTATCAATAACATCGTCACACAACTCCACCCTCTAACCTATGAAGGTTTACTAGCGTAGACGTTCAATGGCACAATTATTCAACACACCTTCACGCCAACCAGCAATATACAACGTAGTTTGTGCCACACACGTGTGACAAAACTACGTGCTTCGTAGAGCTGTCTGAATTAGAAACTTGTTCAGTGAACGCATTAAATGGATTCTAACAATCCTCTTAATATCTTCGATGCATATTTTCGAATTAACCAGCTAAGGTCAAACTTGGCAATATTATTAAAACATGTCGAATTCTTTATATCGCGGCAAAGAAATATCTGCTTTCAGTTTGTGTTCCTAAACTAATTACCCAGTGCACCACATGAAATTTTACCTAAGCCTTCGATGAATATGAGAAGATAAATCATTTCTAAGGGTTTGTATTTACAAATTAATTTCTTGTTGTGTTTCGTCAAAAACACTCACTCGAATTCCCTACAAACTCCATAGATAGTTCTCTAATGACAAGAACAGTAAAACACATATAAACAATAGCACTACATATGGGGACATGGTGACCTGGCTTAGATGCAATGTCTTAGGAATTGCCGAGGGTATGCAGTAGGTTATTGCAAAATAAACATAGTATCGCACATTTTACATCACGTAGACGCAACTTTTTGAAGGCTATCAGGAGAACGAGGGCCGAATATACAAGGCCCAGTTCAGTGCGGGAATCCGTGTGTAACGCGTCGGACCATTAGTGTGAGCATACATGATCATACTATCCTTTGATTGCAGTCGAAGTTAATTGCAGTTTGATAGAGATGTGAAGTTAAGGGTCGAAGTCGAACAGGGTTGTAACATTGCTATACTGTGTTGAGCGTTGCAGTAAGCCGAGTAATAATTCGTAACATTACTGTCATTCTCACATGTCTATGTCGTTCTTGCCAATAAATATTACCACTGCCCAACATCTGTATTAATACCTATTTCTGCTCGAAAGTGATCATAATTGTGTATGCTCCTCTAATTTCATTGTACCGATTTAAATATTTGCGCTCGAGTGGCGCAATTGAGTCGCCATTTGATAAAATTTTGCAGCTCGATATTCATAAATATGTCAAATTCCAAATAATGTAACTGTGTGCGAGGCACTGAATTCAAATAACTCTTCGTGTTAATTACCATACGATTTCTTATACCAGCTCCGAAAATTATCCTCAGCGTTGTAACGGAAAATCCTTGAAATCCTCTCCGCCCTTGGCCAAAAAATCGTAGAATGCATATGGTTAACTGCCATCAATAATGTATAAGTCATTTAGGTACTCGTAGCAGGATAATAGTTCTAATGCTAACAGTGCATTTTAATTAGTTATCAATTTGAAATTCCTAAGCAAACATATAAATTCTACATCCTTGTCATCCTTCAGCCTATCTACAACATTCAGAGGCAACCTTCTCGTATTCTCAGACAAGTTGTACTTCGGATATTTGGTGTAACGTAACCTATCTTCTAATTTTCGGTAGTTTCCAGACAAACTGTTGGAAATCTTGCAACAGTCCTCGTTGGAGGTTCGAAGAATAACGAAACAAGGAAGCAAAACTTGGAAAACAGCAGTGAGAATGTGAGGAAACAGAGGGGCTGCGAACATATACCTTACTACGAATGTGGAATAAAGGCGAAAATATGTTTTGTAAGCAAGAGGTGACCAAGGACCATGATTACAAAATGAATACTCTTCACCTTCAGCAGACGCGAACTCTAAAATAGCTTGACTGAAGTGCGTCCATCATTTGGTTCCTATGGCGACTCAGGATTACTGCTCTGGTATATTCCTAACCACTCTACATGCATTATCAAGCTTGATACAGCCCTCAACTTCTACAGTGCCGCGATATCGCGGCTCTCTCTAAATTCCTCAGAGGCAAAAGGGATCTCTTCTCCATCTTCCACCTATTCTTCCAAAATTTCACGTTTCCACCCTATCCAAAACCCCACTGCTCAATTTATGGTCGCGACAACTTCCGCCGCAACAAATAGGTCGATATCTCCATCCTAATGCGTCTGGAGTTCAGCCACGTAAGGCGTACCAGCTCGGAAATATTCTTAGAATGGATTGGACGTCGATGAAGCGTAATACCTGACTGAGTACGTCATTACGTACGTGGGACACGGTGTCGGCCAAAGCAAGCTGAAGTTCACTGGTAAAGGTAAATCTTCTCGTCCCTCCGCGCAGGCACAACTCGCTGGATCCTCCTCCTCTCTTGCTTTTCCCCTCTCCTGCTCCGTACTATCTTTCCTCGCCGAATTGACGTAGCCGGACTCCCCAGGGGTGGCTTGATCGACGTGCCTCTGGACCGAACTACATTTAAACGCGTCCACCGTGTGCACTATCGACGAGAGTAGTTAGTCAGGGCCCAGAGAGAATTTGCTAGATCTCTAAGTCACGGAGGGCCCTCTCCCAGGATCAATTTTCTTTCGATTGGCTGTGATTTCAACGGGACGTATGGTGAGGCTAGTGGAGAATTTTGGTAAACGTTTGCGTGCAATATGGCCGAATTTGGCGAAGAATTTGTTGGTAACTTTTGGTAGAAAATTGTATAGAATTTTGACGTGCACTTTGGTAAATTAATTGGGAATTTTTGGATGATGTTGTTTCAAAATTATGCTTCAATTCATTAGTGAAATATTGATATTCACTGATGTAATGATTATTGCAATAGATATACCTAATTCGCCATCCATTGCACTTTTTATGCTTTGAACATATTATTTCTTTCAAAATAGTTACGTATAGTGCAATTAATTTTACGACACCTTGAATCCGTACCTTTGAGTATATTTGTGCGTGTTTGATGGCATGTTCTAAACGAACTGTGGCAAGAATTCGATATCGGATACGTTATCTATTCGATGGAATTCTGGCTGGAAAGTTTTACACGCAAACTGCACGTACGCGTTAATCGTATTGCTATCAGCGAAAAGAAGTTAGCTGCAGTTCTTCGGTATGATTATGTAAACGACCTATATTTTATGAAAATATGCTTCTGCTTATGTTTAAAGAGAATTCTCAGTTCACGTGTATTAGCAAAGTTTCGCTTCATCGATTCTAGAATCAATTTAATTTCAATTTTAAGGAGTGTAGTTCATTATTTCGAAGCTAAACCTTTTGTTTCTATGCCACCAGTAATCTGAATAATTATAATTTTTAACGCACGTTTAATAATAATATATATCGGAATCAGAATATTGTTAAATGTGCTTAATCGGACATAACAGCATTAAACCGAAATTTTACCTCAATACGTATAGTGTATTGTATTTGCAGCGAGTGTTAATTTGTAACTTACAATTTGTTTCCCGCCTTCCTACGAAAAATAATTATCTACTCTTAGGAGTAGTCGCTAGTGATGTCTTCAGCAAATAGCGGCCTATTGACTAATGCTACGAAGAATATGAATCATAGAGAATATTATATTTAATTACTACTGACCATGGTTAATTAATTCATCTAAAACCACATGGCTTGATAGAAATTTCGTTTCTAAACCTGTAAAGTGCACTAACTACGTTGGTCAGTGAACTAACGTTTACCCCAATGCAACAAGGGTCATAGGAAATGTTGTGCGTGATATCGTACTATACACGTGAGGCTGCGTTTAGTTATATGGCGTAGGAAGCACGTAATAAAGGATTTTAGAGACATAATGAGCAATATTGCCATTTTCACACCATTTCTCATTTCATAGCTCATGTCGCCAAAATATTATTCAGAATTTTATGTTCACATGTATCTGCTAAACTCACTACACTAAGTCCATCAAGCTACTTTTCTTAAAATGAATAATCTAATCGAAGCAACTTATACTATACCAATTGCAGTATTTTATCGAATTTTCTTTCCTATAAAATATTCTGAAAGTACCTTCTAAATGGCTACTCAAAATGGCGACAAAGATAATCTTTCACATTTCCATATTTACCGGTAGCACTTACACGCGTTTCGTTACCAAGTTCTTATTAACGCCTACGTACTGTAAAATCCTTGCAAAAGAAGATGAAGGAAACAATCGATCTCTTCACGAATATGCATGTGCACATCGATTCCTGTGATTCCTTCTGGAGCGGCTTCGTCACGTGTACCTGCCATGGCCATGCGGTTGCGAAGGGAAAAATGGAAGGAGAGAAAGGGAGGGCTAAAGGAAGTGGACGGTATTGCAGAAAGGTGAAAAGAATCGCACACGCGCATACATACACAGGGTAATCGAAGGTATGAGCGCAATCGTTGGTCCAGCTTGGCCCACACTACGTAACGGGTGTCGTTAATACTTCATTAGCATTCGTTTACCATCCTCCACACCGATCTACCGTGTACCATTTTCATTTCGACCACACCGCCTCGAAAACTATGGCCAACATTTCATTGCACGAATTCCTGCACCGCGATCGCTTTTTCGCACAAGAATTATTATGGATTCCATTACCTGGCGCAATTCGTGTGTCAGAGGTCTGTTCTTCGAGCTTATGTCGCATACAGAATTACGTGGCTGAATTTGAGTACACCAGATAGCGGGCACTCATTTATGGCAAATTCGTGGCTGTTTATGAAATTCATTGCAGTAAATACATTTCGTTTTTGTTCTTTATTCGTTTATATATTGAAAGGTGGTTTGCTGCCTAACTTTGTTTATAATTTTATAGTTGTAGAGTACGTTGTGAAATTAATCGACTGCGGAACCAGGTTAAAGGTACAGGTATGTTGAGCTGTGGAGAAATCTAATAATTTCAAATTCTTGATCACAGACTGTAAGGGAAGAGAAGTACACTTATTGTATACTCATGCACTCAATAAAGTTTTTGTAAGTAGAACTTTACCGATATATAGACTTTAGTTTGAATCCAAACAATCACATCCGAATTGATTTGGATATTAGGGGAATATTTTGTTGTAATTAAAAAAAACTGGAAAACACATCTCTATCATAAATTTAAAATACAAACACTTCCTTACGTTCAATCTTGAATAATGGAATCACATTTTCCTCGATATTTCGTACAAATCTACATACTATATTGCACAAGCCTGATCTAAATTATCTGCAATCACGAGCGTCTCAACTGTAGTCTATGTCAACTTATATATTTAATAATACCGAGAAATACCATTCCACGGCATTAACTAAATCTTTTGATTCTACGAAAATATTTTTATTTCAAATTTACGGACCCACTTCTATCACAGCCCGGAATATAGTCATTCGTTGAGACGAGTACAAAGTTTGACCGTCATAGAGGTTTCACATGCCATCCAATTACCCGAATCCGTCGTAATTTCCCGGTACCTGCGTCACGTTAGCGATGGTTAGTGCGGTTCAAGACGTGTCCATTAAGTACTATAAATTAACTGAATTGAGGTGTTGTGGATAATGTGAAGTCGAAGGCAATATAATCAAGTTGCAAGGAAAAGCGCATATCGGAACGACGAGCGGTTTTAGGGAATGGAACGGGGAAAGGGGAGGCTAGGAGAGGAGGCTGATGGAAAGGTGCTCGGATGAAAATAGAAGGTCGTGTGCGCCCTCCGCCTATCCGCCCTTTCACGCTTTTCACCACTATCTTTCTTGGACCATAAGGTGTGAGTGTTACTGACAATTTTCTACAGAATCGATAGCAAGGGATAAGAGTGATCTTCCTAAGCAGTAGAGGAGTGGAAAGGGTTGACCATGAGTTGTGGGATGATGTTAGAGATCAGTTTGTGCGGTTGTAGCGCTTTCCATTTTAAGGACGAGTTATATAAGTAATAGGCCATAATATTAAGTATATTCTGTTAACTAATGGGGTCACCTAATTCAACAAACTAAGCTCGCCATGTTTGCAAACCACAGGATAATAAAAGATATATGACCTACTTTGAACTGTACTACGCATATGCTACTTAAAGAATACCAGCACAAATTTTATATCAGACGACGTACAGTCTGCCGAATTTGGGAAACAGTTTAATCAAATAATTAATTAATTAGATTAAAAAGATGATTGTAATCAGCCAATTGGTTAATGCTATGGATGTGATCAATTGTCATATTAAACACTATTATCATTCGCTATATTCCTGAATGACAATTATAACTGTTGGTAACATCTTGATTGAGGTGCTGTGCTCCCTTTTGTCAACTGCATTTCTACTTCTTCTTTATACAATTACCCTAATTTCGCCACCTACGCCTAAGGGAATAATATTAATGCAACTTCCCTCGATCTACGCATTAAACGAATTACCATCAACTGCCTGTACGAACTTTGGAATAAGAAGCATCCATTCCTGACACAATTATAGTAAAAATTCTACCTTTCCGATTTCCGTTCCTCTCTTCCTATTGCGCCTGGGATCAGAAGCTCGAAGCACAACCGAAGACGATATTTGCAGTGAAAAGCTGGAATTATACGCTACCAGGCCTATTCATATTCAAGAAAAGGAGAGGGAGGTGTACAGTGTAGGGTCGGTTCCTTTTCAGTATGAGCCGTTGAATTCCTACCCACTGTTACTGTTCTCGCCGTCCACAAGCGTCATCTGGTTTGGATGTCGCATCTGGATGGAAGTAGAGAACATCGATTACTTGTGCATGAAATTTCATAGTTCTATCATCACATCAGCGCGCTGCAGAACGCAGCACAGCAACGCAGAGCAATAGATAGCACCGAATATCGCTGCACATCACAGCACAGCACGCTACTGCTCAGGACAGCAACACTCCGAGCAGGACCGTTACCACTACACAGCAGTTCAGTGTACGACACCGCATTAGATAAAACCGCATGCAGAACAGAGCACGGCAGTGTGCAGCTGATTGCACGGGGCGCACGAGGGAGAAGGAAAGCACAGCGGTGCCCAGTAATGCTCCGAATACCAATGAACAACTGCAAATGGCCCATGTTCCTAAAATAACGTAACATATACTAACCACAGCAGGGCACAGCATAGCGCAGGAAAGGGCGGCTGAACGCAGGAAAGCACAGCTGGGTGTAGCCGAGTATGGTATAGCGCCGAATAGTATCGATTAAGATAGACAAGCACGGTTTCGAACAGCACAGATGCAAACAGCAACGCAACAGCTGTAGAGCGCAGCAGAGCACAGTTCGGTTAATGATACCACCGAAAACCACAGAATATAATGGTTTCCTAACCTTGCATTACCTAACCACAACCAACACATCAAAATCTAACTAAACATTACAACTCCATTCCTACCTATCCTAAAGAAAGCGGAAAAAAGCAGAGCGCATGAAAGCGCTACAGAGCGCAGCGGGCCACAATATATAGTCGGATACCAACGAGTAACACCGATTAGCAGAGTTTTGGACCGGAGTGCTCCGAACAGAGACACGACAGCGTCAAATCACAGGATAGCGTGACAGAACAGAGGAGAGCGTAGCAGAGTTCAAAAGAGGAGGGTCAATTGCAGGACACCACGGGATATAAGCTAATAACACATGTTGCACTAGCAACACCGAACCTAGTAATAATAGCACTATACCTGAACGTAGCAAAGCAAAGCGGAGCGCAATAGAGTACCGCAATATGCCGAAAATCAAAGAATAGCAGATGTTAAAAACAGACTCCCACCGTAACCCCACCGAGCATAATCTAACTTATCCCAACCATAGCAGAGCAAGGCAGAGAGCAGGAAGGCGCATCAGAGGGCAACAGAATTGTGTGAAGCGCCGTGTACCGCCGAATAGCAACCCGTAGCGCAAATTCCCGACAAAAGCGAACATAATGTATCCAAACCTTTCCTACCCTGACGCAATAAACCCTAACTGCAGAAGTGCATGTCAGAGCGCTGAAAAGCGCGGTAGGCCTCAGTGAAGCGCAGAATACATTGAATAGCAGTGAAAAACGCAGATTCGGTGCGTAACCAAACTTAACCAATCCAAGCCTGGCATTACCTTACCTCACGTACACTACTTTCGCTAACCAAACTGCAGTTGGTATCAGCAGAACGCAGGGAAGCGAAGCACATAGAAGGAGAGCACTGTACCAGCGCCGAATACCAGAGAATACTAGCGAAAAGCACTGATTCCAAGACCAAGCTAACCTGACCTAGTCCATCCATAGTTGAACACATCATAGTGCAGTTGTGTACAGCAGGGCATAGCACAGCAGATTAAACAGCCGAAATGCTATGGTAGCAGCGCGCAGCACAGATTACTTTCATAACGTTATCCATGGTTGCACAGCCTAACGTTGCCACAGTAGAGCATATCCACGCGAAACATAGCGGAGCAGAGAAGAGCAGTGCATAGTAAATCATCGAACACCATCGTATCGCAGCGAATAAAGCAGACTCATGTCTTACCATTATCTGACCTAACATTATAAACACAATCTTCCCAAACCTATCCATGGCGGATCATTGCAGTGAGCACCACAGTGCAGCAGAGCGCAACAAAGTATACATAAGCGCTAAATGCAAATGAAAGGCATCATTGCCATTGAATTTGCCTACTCACTGGTCATTAAATACGATAGCAATTTCAGATTGATCAAAGGATATATCAATTATGGCTGGAGTTATTAGCATGTGAATATACAGTACTGGGTATAGCCATCTACACAGTATTATTTGCATGGGTATAATCTGTTTACTGGGCTTCCAAATTCTATGGCGACGATGGAATGACGAAGGGGGAAATCAATTATTGCCAGAGGCGTCAACGATTGGCTATACAGAAGATGGTGTATCTGCTACAAAATTATATAGCCATTTTATTAACGTACGCACTGACCATCTAAATCCTACAGCAATCCTAGAATGGTCAAAGGATGGATCAATTATTGCCAGAGATATCGACAATTGAAGATAAAATGCTGTGTAGTCACATACACGGTGCTATTGTCATTTGCGTAACATTTTCAATGAGCATCTAAATTGTGCAATAAATTATTGAACGATCAATGGCTACGCAAGTCACCGCTAGAGAAGTTAACAATTAGCAGTGAGTTATTCAGTACAGCCATCTACACGTAGTCATTGAATAAATTATTTCACTGGTCATATATTTTCCACAGATATATTAGAATGACCAGTGGATATTTCACATACTTCTAGAGACATAATCAAATGACAACACGGTACTGAGTATAGAAATCTTCTCAGTGCCAATGTAATTGCATTAATCTATACGAAGATAATCTTAATTCTATAGCTATTCTTGAGCGATAAATGTTTGGGTCAATTATCTTTAGAGAAACTGTCAGTCGAAAATACTGTACTGTGTATACCCGTCTACGCACTGTAATTGTCATCCGATTAATCTGTCTACAGAACACATAGATTTAACAGCAATCGGAAGAGACATAAATTACCGACAATACAGTCCTGCGTACAGCCATCAATGCGGTGCTACTGCGAATAAATTATCCTATCCACTGACCATCCGTGTACTGTAAAATTTCTAGAAGAACCATCGGATGGATCAATCGATGACAGAAAAACTGACAATTAGCAATGCCGAACTGAGTATAGCCATCTTCACGGCACAGTAGCAATTGTATTAATCTATCCTCTGGTCATTTAAATTCCATAGTAGTTCTTGAACGATCATCTGTCAAGCGGGCTACAAAACGCTAAAGCCCTTGTGTTATTCTATGCAGTCGTGATTCTTATCCCACAGCAATTCTAAAATTATCACTGTGCATATAAGTCAACCCTCGAAATGTTGCCAATTGACATTAGACGACAAAGTATACCCCCTCAGCAGGGTACTATCGCCACTGGAATAATTTATTCACTGACCACATAAGTTCTATAGCAGTCCTCGAAGGACCAATGGATAGATCAATTTTCGCTGGTGACATTAGAATTAACACTACAGTACAAGGTATGATCTTCCACACATTACTGTAGCCATTGGTCTAATGTATACACTGACCACCTATATCCTATATCAGTCACAGATGGATTACTGGATAGGTCAACTACCGCTAGAGATATCATCATTGAACAATCCATTAATGACGATATGTATATATGCAGCACTATAGCAATTGGTTTAATGTACACACTGACAACTTTATTTCTATGGCAATTCTAGATTGATTAGCGAATAGAGCAATTATTGCAAGAGATGATAACATTCAACAAAACAGTATTGAGTATAGCCACCTACGCCGTACTATGGCCATTGCATCAATATATGCACTGACCAGTTATCTTTCATAGCAATTCAAGGATAATCAATGGCAAAATCAATTGTCGCTACAGATATTCAATGTTGAGAATACAGTACTGAGTGTTGCTACCTTAGCGGAAATATAGCGACCTACGCATTAATATCGCCATTGAATAAATCTATTCAGTTAATATATAAATTCCGCAGCGATTCAAGGAATATCTATGGATGGATCAATTACCTCTAGAGACATTAACTGTTAAGAAGACAGTAGAGGCTGTAGCCATCTACACAGTACTATATCCATAGCATTGATCTATTCACTGCTATTGTAAATTCTGTAGCATTTCTTCATTGATCAATTGATCAAGTGAATTTTCGCCTGATAAATCAGCAAATTGAATTTACGGTACTCACTGTAGCCATGGACACAATTATTGTGTGCGTTTTCGGGGCCCGCCAATTGGCGACCGCGCCGTACCTCAAGCTAGTGCTTTATAACATCTTCGCGAAAAAGACGTTATTGTACTTTCTAGCGTCACCGCTGCAGGGGAACTCGTATGTAGGTGTTGAATACGCGGCTTGGAAGGACCCTGCCCTCACCGTTGAAGGATCATGAGACAAGTTGGACCTACCCTTGCTGTAAGCGGCTCACTTGGCCGAGCCTCCAAGCCGTCTCGCGCCCTGGTGCCTCTTTACCAGCGAGGGCCACGTGGAGGCGGAGCTGCCAGCTTTGGCTCGGTCCCAGCAGGATGGCATTTGCCGATAGTATTGCACCGCCGCGGTATCTGTGGATACCGCCTGCGTTGACGGTCGCAGGGCTCTTACATGTTGTACCTGCTTCTTCTTGTCCTCCTGTGTCGGTCATGGTTCTCTCCTCTCGCAGTCTTCTTAGCTTTCCCTGTTGGCTGCTTCCTCGTTAGCAGCGGTTGGTCCTGTTCTGTTGGAATCCTCCTTCGGCCCGCCTTGTGCTTATTCTTTGTCCTCTTCTTCTACTTTCTTCTTCTTCTTCCACACCGTGTCTTCACCCTCCGCCACCTCGTGTTTCTCCTGAAGTAGTTCCTTCTCTCCTTTCCCGCCATTTCTTCTCCTTGGCGGAGAGTACGTCGCAAGCGAACTTCCGAAAGTGACGAAACGCATTTCTTGGTGTAAGGATGTGACTTTCAGCCATGGACACAGTACTATCGGCAATGGATCAGTCCATTCACTGATCATCAAAGTGCCATGGCAATTCTATAATTTTGAATGGCCACTTGAAAAATCGCTGGAGATGTTAACAATCAACAATACCGAATTTTCGCTGGAAATGTCAACAATAATTGATGCGGCAATTAGTATAGCTATCTACGCTGTACTATAGTCACTGTATAAATCTATTCACTGATCATATAAATTACAAAGCAATCCTAGAATGATCAATGGATATATCATTTATATATGGGCATAATGTCAATTAACAATACAGTACAGGGTAGAGCCACCGACAATGAACTGTAACCACCCCATTAAATGATTCATTGATTATTTCGTTCAACACAACACAAGTACCATCAAAGTATATGTCAACTATTTCTAGGGACAGTAACAAATAATAATATCGAACATAGTGTAGCCATCCACGAAGTACTATGGTCAAAGTACTAATGAATTCGTTGATCATTAAAATTCTATAGCTATTCCAGCATTTTCAATACATAGATCAATTATCACTAAAGATATTAGAATTAGCAAGTAAGCACAGACTATTGACGTCAGCGCAGTACCGTAGCAATTGGATTAATCAGTTCAGATGTCATTAAAATCCCACAGCATTTCAAGAATTATCAGTGGATGGATCAATCATCTCTAGAGATATTAAAAATTAACAATACATACTGTAGCCACCCGCGCAGTTTCATTTGCATTGCGTTGATCCATTCTCCGATCCTTTCAGTTGTTAAGCAATTATTCATTGTCCAAAGGATATATCAATTTTCGCTTGAAACATTAGCAATAGATAGTGCAGCATTTAAGGGAGCAATTTACGCAGTATTATAGCCATTGGACAAATTCTTTTAGTTATCATGTAAATTCAACAACAATTCAACAATTATCAATTGATGGAACAGTTATCTTCATAGACATTGAGAGTCAAGGACACACTACATGCTATAGCCTTCTACACTCTACTATATCCATTGGATTAAACTATTCGCTGACCACGTATGTTCCATTAGAATCCTGGAATCATCAGCGGGTAGAACAATTGTCGCTGGAAATAATAGCAGTTAACAATAGAGTATTGGGTACAACAATCTACGATGCACGGTAGCAATAGGATTGAACTACTCACTGACCCTTATAGTCTATAGCATTTCTAGAATGTCCAACGTATATGTATATTATCGTTGGAGATATGGGCAACTAGCGTAGCAGTACTCTGTATAGGCAACCACGCACTACTATAACCATTGCGTTAGTCTATTCACTACTCGTGTAGGTTCTCTTCTTGCTATAGATTGGTTAATGTGTGGTTCAATTATTTCTGGAGAGAGTAACAATGAAGAATACATTACTGATTAGCCCTGTACGGAGTACTATAGCCATTGCATTAATCTGTTCACGGATCATTTTACTGCCATAGCAATACTATAACGAAAAACGGGTGGAGCAATTATGTCTAGAGGAAAGAGCAGACAATAATACACTACAGATTATAGCCATCTGCACATTACTATATCACTTGAATTAATTCCTCCACTGATCACGTTATTTCTATAGGAATTCTAGATAGGTCAAGGGACAGATGAATTGTCAATTGAAATATTAACAATTAGCTACAAAGTACTGAGTACAGCCATCAACACATTAATAAAGACAATGGGTCAACCTACTTAGTGATCACTCAGCTTCCATATAGCAACTTTGAAGTCATCAATGGATACATATACGATCGCTTCAGGTGCTGACGGTTGAAAGTACAGAACTCAGTATAGCCAACAGCATAGTTTTGTAGCCAATGGCATAAAGTAATCGTTGATGATGTAAGTTGCGTAGCAATTATGGAATGATCTATAGATAGATCAATTATCTCCAGAGATATTAACGACTCACAGTACATTGCTGATAATTGTCGCACTTACAACTATTGTTTCATAAGCTTCTTGGCGCCAATGCGCAGCTTTGCCGTACCTGGTCGATTTACGGATATAGCGGCAGATGTTGGTAGCGAATTTAAATCATCATCATACCAATGAAATAAGCATGGTCCAACCAGCGGAGGAAGTCAACCCGCACTTAACTCTAGTAGGATTTAGGAGTACGCCCGGGGAGATACCCGATTTGGCGTATTACTCTTGGGCCACTTCAGGTCTGGCATGCATATGAGATCCAACCTAAGGTATCCATGACCCGTTGCCACTCCCTCTTTCGGATCCAGTGGCATGCGCGAACGCATGGGACACCAGCCACTGGATCCCGAGGGCACCAACGAGGAGGCGAGGTGAGTGGACTTGCCGGTTTGGCCCCTACAACTTCACCGAAGTCTCCCGCACTGCGCAGCTCGGCTGAGCAGCTATAGGGATCATCAGTTCCATCGTGGTTTCTGGCGGACACCTAGCACCAAAGCCCTCACCAGCTTCTGCCCTCAGTCGCATTTACAGTATCGTAGCCATTGAATTAACCATTTCCATTATCGTACAGATTCTAAGGCAACTCTATAGACATGTATGGACAGATTTATTATCGCCAGCGGTTTTACCAATATCAAGTATAGTGCTGAGTATACACACGAACGTAGTACTTTACCCGTTCGTATAAGATACTGACTGATCACAAAATTTCCGCGGCAATACCAGTATGATCAATGGGAGGTTCAATTAATGCCAGAGACATTGAGGTCTCACAATACAGTGCCGAGTATAGCCACATGTCCTTTTTTATAGCCAATGGATTAATCTATTCATTGATCATGCAAATTCTACAGCAATACTAGAATTATCAATGGATATATCGATTATCTCTAGAGAAATTAACGATTGGCTGTACCGTGCCGAGTACTGCCACCTATACGTTACTAGAGCCATTGAGTCAATCTATATTCTGTTCACCTAGTTCCTGTAGCAATTCTAGAACGATCAATGGACAGGTGCATTATAGCTAGAGAAATTAACAATTGAAGAAACAGTAATGTGTACATCCATCCACATAGTACCATAGCCAATGGTATGAGGTATCTGCCGTAAATTATATAGAAATTTTAGGATGGTAAATCGATAGGTCAATTATCGCTAGATATATTAACAACCGACAATACAAATCTGCGTATATACCTCTACGCACATCTATAGTACTTGCGTTTATCTATAAATTGGACGTCCACTTTCTAGAATAGCAATTCTAGAATGATCAATGGAAACATCAATTATCGCCACAGATATTGAGAAATGACCATACGGTAAACAGAATAACCATATACAGAGAAGTATGTACATCTACGCAGTTATATATCCTTTGCGTTATCCTTTTGACTGTTCACGTATGTTCTATAACAATTAGAGAATGAGCAATGTATAGATAAGTTATTGCAAGGGATATTAAAAATTAACTATAATGTAATGAGTATAAGCCTATACGCAATCGTATAAAAATTGGTTTAATCTACTGACGGACCACTCAAGTTTTATAGCAATTCAGCAGCGATCAATGGATACATCAATGATTGCCAGAGATACAAACGTTTCACAATAATTTACTGAGTATAGCAATCAAAGCAGAACTACGGACATTGATGGAATACTTATGCTGATCGCCTTATTTCCAAGGCAATTCGAGAATTACCAGTGGATAGGCAAATTGTCGTTGGAGACATTGATAAATGGCAACAAAGTACTGAGTGTAGCCATCTACACGGTATTATAGCAAGCGGATTAATCTATTCGCCGGTGAGTTAGGCTGCACTGTAGTTATCTAATGATAAGTCCATAGATCAATTATCGCTTCATATATTCAAAATTGATAGCGCAGTATTGAGTTTAGTAGTCCACATCGTGCTATATCCTTTGGATAGTTCTACTCACAGATCATCTAGTTTCTACAGAGATTCTAGAATTGTCAGTGGATATATCAATTATCTCCAAAGACATTTTCAGTGGACAACAGGGTACACAGTATAGCCATCAGGGCAGAAATGTAGCCATTGGAACAATCTGTCCACTGATGGTTCATATTGTATTGCATTTCCAAAATGACAGAAGAGATATCAAATATCGCTCATGATACTAACAATTTACAATACATATCTAAGGGTAGCCTTCTATACTGTTCTATAGCCACTGGGCAAATCTACCCACTGATCAGCTGCACTACATAGCAATAAGGAATGATTAGAAGATGGATACATTGTGCCTAGAGATAATAATACTTTACCATGCCGTACTGCGTACAGACATCAACATAGTACTACAGCCGTTTGACTTACCTATTCATTGATGATTTCAATTTTGTAGCAACTCCAGAATGGTCAATGGATAGATCAATAATCGCATCAGACGTCGATAACTGGTAATGCAGTGCTAGGTGCAGTAGTCTATGCAGTTCCATATGCATTCCATTAATCTAATTCCTGACCATGTATGTTCGACAGCAATTCCGGAATGATCAATGGTTGGAAAAACTATAGATAGATATACCGATACACTGTAATAGAATACAGAGTGTAGCCGTCCACACAATGATATGGCCAGTGGATAAATATATTGTCTGATGATTTAAATTCCGCAGCAATCCTAGAAGGACAATAGAAATCTCCACTATAGAACGCTAGGATATCAACTGACCACAAGGTACTGTGTACAGCCATTGTCACGGTCCTGTAGCTGCTGTATTAATCGTTTCAGTGGCGACCTAAATCCAATAGCGATTCTAGAATACAAAGGGCTAGAACGATTGTCGCTCGACAAATAGGGAACCGACAAAACAGTGCTGAATACAGCCATCATGACAGTACTGCAGCCGTTGGAATAATTTGTTCACTGGCGAGACAAATTCCACTGGAATTCCAGAAAAACCAATGTATGCTGAGTTACGGCGAGAGGTATTTGCAGTTGACAGTACGGTACTCAGATCCTCTACCAACACAACACTATTGCCTTTGGATACATCTCTTCATTGGTGATTCAAATTCCGTACCAAATTTAGAATATTAAAGGAAAGATCCATTGTAGCTCGAGATATTGTAATTGACAAAACTTTACATAGTACAGCCAACATCGAAGTACAGTTGCCGCTGGGTTAATTTGTTCACTGTTGATTTTAATTCTACAGCAATTCTAGAATAATTAACGCATAGCTCAGTTATGACTGGAGATATTTATAATTGTCAGTACGGTACTTAGTACACCCACCAGCGGAGAATATTTGCCGTTGTGTTAATGTGCCCAATGATGGCTGAAATGCTATAACAACTCTAGCATGACAAAGGACGAATCCATTATCGGTCGAGATGGTAACAATTGACAAAACAATAGGGAGTTCCGTCATTATCACATTACAGCCGCCGTTGCAGTAATTTGTTCACTGATGACTCAAGTTCGATAGCAAATATACATTTATTAATGTACAGTAAAGTTATGGCTGGAGATATTTACAACAGACGGTGTAGTACTTGGTGCATCCACCAACAGATCACTGTAGCCGTTAGATCAATGCGTTCAGTTATGATATAAATTCTGTTGCAATTCTAGAGGGACAACAGAGAGTTCCATTATCGGGCGAGATATTTACAATTCACAACCCAGTACTACGTACAGCAATAATCATGGCAATGTATCCGTTGGATTACTTTGTTCACTGATGTTGTATATTCCAAAGCAATTCAGGGATATTCAATGTATAGTACGGTTAAGGCTAGAGAGAGTTACAACTGACAGTAACGTACACATTACATCAACCAACAGAGCACTGTTGCCGTTGCATTAACCTGTTCAATGATGATTTATACTCTGTAGCTATTCTGTAATGACGAAAGACATATCCACTGTCGCTCTAGCTATTACCCATTGACAACAAAGTACTGAGTAGAGCCACCATTGCAGTAAAGTTGACGTTGGACTAGTTTATTCACTGACAACTTCAATTCCACAGCCATTCAAAGATAATGAACATATAGATCAGTTATTGCTCGATACATTTGCTGTCGTCAGTGCGGTACTCTGTACTCGCAGCAGCAGGGAAATTTATTCGTCGGATTAATCTGCTCACTGGCGATTGGTTTTCTACAGCACTTCTGTAATGATGAATGTATAATCAGATATATGTGGAGATGTTAACAATTGGTAGAACGGTAGCTAGTGCAGCCACCAACAGGGCATTGGCGACGCTGGATAACTCCGTAAACTGATGGATTGAACTGCATAGCATTTGTAGGCTGATCAATGGTTAGACCAAATATCGGTATAGATATTGAAAAAGTCAATGCAGTACTGAGTTTAGTCACCAAAACGAATCACTAGCCGTTCAATTAATCTGTCCGCTGGCCACATAACTTCTCCCGCATTTGTGTAATTGTCAATGGATAAAGTATCTATCACTTGAGACACTGACATATTCCAATAATCTAATGAGTGTAGCAATCAACAGAGCACGGATTCCGACTGATTACTGCTTTCACTGATGGTTAAATTTGTATAGCAATTCAAATATTGGCGAAAGGCAAGTCCAGCATCGCTTGAGACATTTACAAATGACAACACGGTAGTGAGATGAGTGACCATGACAATTCTGTAGAGGGTACAGTGATTTTTTCAATCACGACTTACGTTCCACAGCATTTGTGGTAAGATCAATGTGTAGATAAGTTACGGATAGAGATAGTTACAACTGCCTGTACGGAGCATATTACATCCAAGCGAACGTCACTGTAGCTTTTGGATTAATATGTTCATTCATTACCTATATTCATTATAAACTCTTGAATGAAAAATTACATATACATTACCCCTCGAGATATTGGCAACATACAACACCGTGCTGCGTAGACATCATATCAGTACCGCACAAGTTGGATTAACTTTTCCATCGATGATGTTAATTCCACAGCAATACCGACGTAATAATCGATTTAATAATGATTTAAATAGTATAACACTACGAGAAAGACAAAATAGAGATCCACAACCCATCGAGATATCAACAATTGACAGCACATTACTCAGTACATTCATGAGCATGGTAATGTAGCAGTTGGACTAATTTATACACTGATAACTTTAATTCCAAAGTTATTATAGGACTACCTGTGTATAGTACGGTAATGGCTAGTGATATTAACAATGGTCAGTACCGTAACTAGTACATCTACCGGCAGAGCACAGTAGACGTTGGATTAATCTGATCACTAATCATTTACATCCTACAGGAGATCAAGAATGAGAAATGCAGATCCATTATCCCTCGAGATATTAGCAATTGACAAAACAGTAGTGAGTACAGCCATCACCAATGTACCGTAGCCGTTGAATTCCTTTGCACACTGACGACGTAAGTTGCAGAGCAAGTCCAGAATAAGCTCTTTATAGAACGGTCACGGCTAGTGACATATACAATTGTGAGTACGGCGCATAGTACGTCTACCAACGGAGCACTGTTGCCGTTGAATTAATCTATTTTCTGATGAATTATATTCAGCAGCAGTTCTAGAATGAAAAAGGATAGATCCATAATCGCTCGTGATGTAAACGATTGACAACACAGTACTGAGTACAGCCGTCATCACATTTCTTTAGACGATCGACCATTTGTTCACTGAGGATGTAATTTCCTATGGAACTCTAGAATAATTAGTGTATAGTACAGTTGTAGCTCGGGATATTTACAAACGACAGTACGCTAACTACTACTTCCACCAACGGAGCATTGCAGCCATTCGAATAAGGTGTTCAGTGATCATTGTGATTCTATAGCCATTCTGGAATGACAAAATACGTATTCATTACACCTGGTGATATTAACGATTAACAACACTGCATTGAGTGTAGCCACCATCGCAGTACTGTAGCCGTAGGAATACCTTGTTCACTGATGATGCATATTCGAAGGCAATTCTGGAATAATCGGTGCATAGTTCTGTTACGGCTACAGGTATTTACAATTGTCAGCAAGTTACTTAGTTCATCCACCAACAGAGCACTTTCGCCGTTCGTTTAATCTGTTCACTGATGATGTGCATCCTACAGCAATTCTGGTATAGGAAATTCATGTCCACCATCCCTCGATACATAAGCAATTGACAACACAGTACTGAGTGCAGCCGTCATCGCTGTATCATATCCGTTGGACTAATTTGTTCATAAATCATATAAATTCCTGTGCAATCCTGGAATCATCAGTGTATTGTTCGGATATGGCTAGGGATATTTAAAATTGCCGGTAGAGTGCTCAGTACATCCACCAACAGAGCCCTGTAGCCGTTGGATTAAGTTGGTCTTAATAACTTAGTTACTGTATCTACTCTAGAATGGCAATATAAATATATCCATTATCCCCAGAGATATTATCAACTAACAACACAGTATTCGGCACATCCATTGTTACAGTACTGCCGCCGTTGGATTAATTCTATCACCATTCAGATTAGTTCCACAGTAATTCTAGAATTATCAGTGTATAGCTCTGTTATGGCCAATGATATTTACTCTTGTCGTCATAGTACTTAGTGCATCTACCAACAGAGCACTGTAGCTGTTGTATTATTCTGCTGAATGATGATTTAGGTATTACAACAGTTATAGAACGAGAATCTACTGATCCATTGTCCCTCGAGGTACAAACTGTTGACAACGCAGTACTGAGTACAGACATCGTCACAGTAATGTAGGAGTTGGACTACTTTGTTCACTGGTATTGTAAATCCCAATGCAATTATGGAATGATCAGCGTATAGTAGCCTTATGGATAGGGATATTTACAATTGAATGTACGGTACATAGTGCATCCACGAACAGAGCAGCGTATCCATTGGATTAATCTGTTCAGTGTGGATTTAGGAAATATAGCAACCCTAGAGTGACAAAAGACACAACAATTGCCCTTCGAGATATTAACAAATGGCAACACATTGCTGACAGCAGCCATCACCACGGTAATGTAGCCGTTGGATTACTTTGCTCATCGACGATATAAATCCCAATGCAGTTATGAAATAATCAGTGTATAGTACTGTTATGGCTTGGATATCTGTAACTGACTGTACGATGCTTATCACACCCACCAACAGAGCACTGTAGCCATTGGATTCATCTCTCCAATGACCACTTAGGTTCCACAGCAATTCAAGAATTACAAAATACATAGCCGACTTCCGTCGGGAGGTTAAATATTCACAACACAGTACTGAGTGTAGCCACCATTACATTACGTTACCAGCTGGATTAGCATGTCATCATTGATATAAGTTCCGTAGCAATTCTAGAATAATCAGTGTATTGTACGGTTGTAGCCAGGGACACCTACAATTGACGGTACGGTGCTTAGTACTTCCACCAACAAGGCAACGTAGAAATTGGATTGATCTGTGCTATGATGATTTAGACAATGTAACCTACCTTGAGTGACAATATATGGTTCCATTATCCCTCGGGACAATAACAATAGACAATACAGTACTCAGTACAGCCGTCGCCACATTTCTGTAGCAGTTAGATTAATTTGTTCATCAATGATGTAAATTTCACAGTAATTCTAGCACAATCATTGTATACTTTCGCTATTTCTAGGGATATCTACAATTGTCGGTACCGTGATTACTTCGTCCACCAGGAGAGCAATGTAGCAGTTGGATTAATCTGTTCAATGATGATGTAGATGACATAACAATTCATGAATGAGAGAATGGAGATACATTACCACTAGAGACATTAACAATTGACGTCACCACAGTGAGTACATCCATCGTCACTGCAGCTGTTGGATTAACGTTTTCACTGACAATATATATATTGCAGCAATTCCAGAATGAGAAATGCAGGTCCAATATCACTGGGGTTATAAAAATTTTCAACACAGTACTGAGTACATCCATCATCTCATTATTTTTGCCGCTGGATAACTTGGTTCGCTCATAACATGAGTTTTAATGTAATTATGAAACAATCAGTGTATAGTACTGTTATGGCAAGAGATATTTTCAATTGATAGTACGGTATATAGTGCATCCACCAGCAGAGAGAAGTAGCCGCTGGATTAATATGTTCCATGGCGATTTAGACTTTACGGCAAGTATAGAATGGCAGCGAGGGTATCCATTAACCCGCGAGAAATAAGCAATTGTCAACCGAGTACAGAATATTTCCGTCATCACAGTACTGTACCCGTCTGATAGGTTGTTCATCCGTGATATATATAGCACTGCAATTCTGGAATTATCAGTGCAAGATTCGGTTACGGCTAGGGATATGTAAAAACTACAGTACGGTGCTTAGTACTACAACACACACAGCACTGTAGCCATTGGATTGATCTGCTGAAAGATGATTCAGATTCTACAATAATTTTAGGATGACAATATATCGATCCATAATCTCTCGAGACATTAACAGTTGGAAGTACGGTACGCTGTACAGCCATCAAAACAGTAACGTTGCCGCTGAAATTCTTTGTTCACTGATGATGCAAGTTCCAACGTAATTTTATAGTAACCTATGCATGATTCAATTACGGCTTGTGATATTTACAATTGCCAGTAAATTACTTAGTACGCCTACCAACAGAGCACTGTTGACGTTGTCTTAATCTGCTCACTGATGACGTATATCCTACAGCAATTCTAGAATGAGAAGTGTATATCCATTATAACTCTATACTTTAACAGTTCACAACACAATACTGAGTACAGCCATCATAACAGAGCCGTAGCCGTTGGAGGGCTTTGCCCACTAACAAAATAAATTGCAAAGAAATTCTAGAATAACCTATGTATAGAACGGTTATGGCTAGTGAAATTTACAATTGACAGTACGGTGCTAGTTACATCCACCAGCAGGGCACAGTAGCCGCTTTATTAATCAGTTCAATCATGATTTTGGCGATATAACAATTCCATAATGAGAGAACGCAGATCAATTGCAACTCGAGATATTTACAATTGTCGACACAATACTGAGTAAAACTATCACCACTGGATTGCTGCCGTTGGATTAATCTTCTCACTGACGATATACATTCTACAGCAATTATATAATGGGAAATGCACGTCCACTCTCCCTGGAGATTCTAACAATTGACAACACAGTACTGAGTATAGCAATCATCACAGTGATGTAGCCGTTGGAATACGTTGATCACTGTTGATTTACACTGTATAGCAATTACAGAATGACAAAGCACAGATTCCTTAGCACTCGATACATTATCTATTGAGAACACGGCACTGAGTACAGCCATCGTCACTGTACATTAGCGGTTGGACTACTTTGTCCACTGATAGTTTAAATTCCATTGCAAGTCAAGAACTTCAAAGCACAGATCCATTATTCTTCGATATATTAAGAACTGACAACACAGTACAGATGCAGCCACGATCACAATACCTTAGCTGTTGGATTACTTTGCTCACTGATGACGTTGGTTGCATAGCAATTCTAGAATAAACTATGTATTGAACGGATGTGGCTAGATACACATGTATTAGACAGTACGGCACGAAGTTCGTCCACCAGCGTAGATCTGTAGCAAATGTTCTAATCTGTATAATGTTGATTATGATTTTGTAGCAACTCTAGAATGGCAGTGTACATGTCCATTAGCCCTCGAGGCACTTGCAATGGACAACACAGTAAAGAGTACAGCCACCACCACTGTACCGTTACCGCTGGATTAATTTGGTCGTCGATCATATAAATTCCTCAGCTGCACCAGAATAACTAGCGCATGCTACGTTTGTGGCTAGGGATACTTCCAGCTGACAGCATGGTACTCAGTATATCGAGCAGTAGAGCACTGCAGCCGTTGTATATATCTGTTCAGTGAAGATTTATAATTTACAGCAATTCTACAGTGGCAAAGGACGTACGCATTAGTCCTCGAGATATTAACAATTCACAACACAGTACTGAGTACTGGCATCGTCACAGTAGTGTAGTCGTTGAACTACTTTGTCCACTGATGATGTAAATTCCAACTTATTTCTATAATAAGCTATGTATGGTACGGTTATGGTTAGTGACATCTACAATTGACAGTACGATGATTATTACACCTAACAGAATAGCATTCTTTTTGATGGATTAATCTGTTCACAGACGTTGTGTATGCTATATCAGTCGCAGAAAGAGTAATGCTCGTCCATTGTCCATCGAGACACTAACAATTGCCAACACAGTACTGACTATAGCAATCATCACATTAATGTAGCCGTTCGGCTACGACGTTCACTGTCGACACAAGTTCCAGAGGAATTCTAGAATTATCAACGTATAGTACATTTATGGCTAGAGATATTTCCAGCTGACAGTACAGAATATATTACCTTCACCATTAGAGTACTGTAACCGTTGGGTTAATCTGTTCAATGATGATTTAGGTTCTGTAACAATTCTATAATGATAAAATACAGATTCAGTGTCCCTCGAGGCATTAACAATAGGCAACACAATACCGAATACTGCCATCACTGTACGGCATCCGTTGGATCACTTTGTTCAATTATGGTTTAGACTCTATAGCAATTCCAAAATATCATATCACAGATCCGTTTGCAATCGATATGTTAAGAATTGACAACACAGTACTGAGTACAGCCTTCATCGCCATACCATATCCGTTAGATTAATTTGCTGATCGATGATATAAGTTCCACAGCAATACTAGAATAATCAGTGTATGGTACGGTTATGGATACGTATGCTTACAATTGGCAGTACGGTGATTGTTACTTCCACAAATAGACCGCTGTAGCCGTTGGATTGACCTATTCATTGACAATTTGAACCTTGCGACGGCTCTAGAATATCAGTGGATAGATTAGATGTCGGTAAAGGTATAGACAGTAGACAGTACAGTACTGATTGTAGTTGTCTGCACAGCACTATAGCATTTGTATTTATCAGTTCGCTGATCATCTGCGCCCTTCGACAGTTGTAGAATGATCTATGGATAGAGCAATTGTTTCTGGAGACATTGACATATGAGAGTACGGTACAGAGCGTAGTTGTGTACAAACTACCATTACCATCGCCAAAATCTGTTCGGTTGTCATCTACGTTCTTCAGCAAGCCTAGCATTACATTTTGATAGAGCAATCGTCGCTGGAGGCATTGACAAATGACAGGAGATTGCGAGTATATACATCTGCGGATTACTACAGCCATTGCAGTAGTCCTTTCACAGGTCATATATGTTCAACAAGTACTCCAGAATGATCAATCTATGGATCAACAAGCACTAGAGACATTGAGGAATGACGATACTGTATAGATTGCAAAAGTCAACAAAGTGCTATAGCCATTGGATTAACCTAAGCACTGATTACCTGTAATCTATAGAAACTCTAGGTTGTTGAAAGGTTAGGTTAATTACAAAAGTAGATACTACCAATTGACAATGCACTACTGAGTACACCCATGAAAACGTATCAATAGACATTGCATTTACCTACACACCATCCATCCAAGTTATGTAGCCATTCTAGACCGACCATTGGATAGATCAATCATCGCTAGAGGCACTGACAAATGAAATGGCAGTACTGAGTATAGCAACCTAAACAGCGCACATATATTGGATTAATCTATTCGCTGATCACCTACGTTTGACAGCAATTCAAGGAAGATTAGTGAGACACATCAAGCATCGCTAGAGATATGGGCAAATGACACTAAAGTACTGGGTTTATCCTTCTGCACGTTGTTGTAGCCAATGAATTCAGTGACCATATAATTTCTACACCAATTCTAGAATGGCCAATAAACGGTTCAATTAACAATAGAGATATTGGCAATTGACATTACTTTACTGGAGGGAGCCATGATCACATTTCTACAGCCACTGTATGGAATAATCCTTTGGCCACTTATATTATACTGCTGTTCTAGCAGTATCATTGGATAGACAAATCATCGCATGGGATAGTGACAATTGACAACACAGTACCGAGTAAGGGCAGCAACACATTTCGACTGCCATCGTATAAACCTATTCTGCGATCATCCGCGATATATCCCAGTTCAAGGGTGATCAATGCATAGATTAATTATCGGCAGTAATATTGACAGATGACAATACACTACTAACTGTAATCATGTACACAATGCAATAGCCATTGAATTAACCTGCCCGCTGATCACATAAGTTCATTAGGAATCGCAGATTGATCTATGGACTGAGAAATTGTAGCTGGAGAAGTAGATATATGTCATTACAGAGCAGAGTATAGCCGTAAACAGGACACTGTGGCCGTTTGATCAACACGGTCACTGACGCCCTAAATCCTATAGTAGTTCGAGAATGACAAAAGACATGTCCATTATCGCACGAGGAATTAAAAATTTTAGAAAGGTTTCTGTGTAGTGCCATCATCGATATTGTGTAGACGTTGGATTAATTTGACCACCGGTGACTTATTTCCACAGCAATTCCGGCATTATCAACATACAGACCAGTTATGGCTAGATATTTACAATGGGCAGTACGGTGTTTAATGCCTCCACCAACAGGACACTGTAGCCGTTGCAGTAAGCAGATCACTGACGACGTAAACTCCATAGCAATTCTGGAATGGTCCATGCGTATATCAGATATCGGTTGTGCTATTGCCCAATGCCAATACACTACAGTGTGTAGCGAAATTCACAATAGTATAGCCAGTTAATTAATTTGATCGGTGATCGCGTAAGTTCTTCAGCAATTGAAGAATGATGATTGGGCAAAGCAGTCGTCGCTGACGACATTGACATATGTCAACACGCTACTGAGTGTAGCCATCGACAGAGCCCTGCTATCCTTTTATCAATGAGTTCACTCACGATTTATATTCTATAGCAATTCTGGAACGACAAAATGGAGGTCGACAACCGCTCGATATATAAAAAGTTGACAACACAGCACTGAGTACAGTCATCATCATAGTATTGCAGTAGTTTGATCAGTCCGTTCTCTGATTATATAGCATCTGCAAAATTTAAGGAATGCTAAATGGATATATCAAATATCTGCAGTGGTGATAACAATTGAGAATACGGAAATGAGTGTAGCCAACAACTCGATATTGTAGCCGTTGATGTAATGTGTTCCCTGACCGTATAAGTACCTCAGCAATTGTATAGTGATGAATCGATAGAGCTATTGTCTCTCGTGACATTGACAGTTATCAGTACAGTATACAGAATGGCCATCAACACAGCACTGTAGCCAATATATTAATAGGTTCGCTGATAGTATATGTTCTTCAGCAATTGTACAGTGATCAATAGATAGAACAATTGTCGTTGGAGACAGTGACATATGACAATGCAGTACTGAGTATATCCATCGTCAGTGCACTGTAGCCATATGTTTAATCTGTCCACTAAGTGATATAAATTCCGCGGCAATACTATATTCATCAATGTATGCACCTAGTATGGCTAGAGGCATACAAAATTGACGGTACGGTACACACAACATCCAGCGACAGGGTATTGTAGCCGTTTGAATAGTCTGTTCACTGATGATTTAAACTCTATGTCAATTCTAGAGCGATCAACAGCTGGGTGCACATGCCCTCGATATATACACAAGCGACAAAGCAGTGCTGATGACAGCCATCATCATATTACCGTAGCCGAGGAGGGTTAATTCGCTCTCTGACGTCATAAATTCCGCCGCAATTCCAGAATAATCATTTTATAGTGCATTTGTCGTTATACATAGTGACGTAGGCCAATACGGTACGAGGTATAGCATTCAAGGGAACACTGTAGCCATTTGATTAACCTGTTCACTGATGATTAAGTCCTATAACAATTTCAGGATGGCAAAAGACAGATACATTATCGCTGGGGACTTTAACGACTGACAACACAGTACTGAATATCACTATCGTCATAGTACTGAGCTTTTATATTAATCTGTTCAATGATAACGTAGACTCGATAGCAACTCTAGAATGATAAACGTATAGACCATATATCGGTAGTGATATTGACAAATGACAATACAGTACCGTGTGTAGCCATTTACACAATGATATATCCATTGAATTAATCTGTTCGCTGATAATCAAAGTTCTTTAGCGATTGCGGTATAATCACTGGACTGTGCAACTTTTGGTGGTGACATTGACATATGTCACTAGAGTACTGAGTTTACCATTAACAGAGCACTGCAGCTGTTGCACCGACCTTCTGAAACTACGATAAAGATTCCATAGCTATTCTAGAGTGACCAAAGGCAAATTCATTGTTTCATGAGACATTAACACGTAACAAGACAGTGGCGCGTGCAACCATCATCGCAGTACTGTAGCCGTTCGATTAATTTATTCACTGATTGTCCGTATTCCCCGGCAATTCCAGCATAAACAATATATTGTTCTATCGCGTCCAGAGATATTTACAATTGACAGTACGGTGCATAGTCCGTCCACCAACAGTACACTACAGCTTGTGGATAAACCTGCACAATGAAGATTAAATTTCTGCTGCAATTAAATAGTGAAAAAAGGATTGGTCCATTATCGCTCGGTATATGAACGCTCGAAAACTCTGTACTGAGTACAACCATCATCAGAGTACTGCATCCGTTGGAATAATTTGTTCACTGATAATATGGATTCCACAACAATTCTAGCACAATCATTGCATGGATCAGATATATCAAGAGATACATACAAATGGCAGTACCGTTCGTAGTAAAGCCACCAACAGAGTACTGCTGCCTTTGGAAAGGTCTCCACAATTACGCTTTAAATTCGGTAGCAGTCCTATGATGGCAAAGGCAGATCCATAATCGCACGAGGTATTAACAATTGGCAAGACAGAAATGAGCACGGCAAATGTCACAGTGCAATAACCATTAAGCTAAAGTGTTCACTCATGATTTAAACTCCATAGCAATTGTAGCAGGATCAATGCTCATGCAAGTTATATCTATCGATACTTGTAATGGACATTACGGTACTTAGTAGGTTCGCCAGCAGGGCACACTTGCAGTTGGAATAATCGGTCCACTCACGATTTATATTCTATAGCAATTCTAGTGTGACAAGGGACAGATCCAATGTCGCTCGAGTCGTAGACATTCAACAAAGCAGAACTGAGTATAGCCATTCTCACCGTACTGTTGCCGTTGGATTAGTTTGTTCACTGATGATTTAAATTTTAATGGTGATTTGTATTCCATGACAGGTCTAGGTTGATCAAGGCATAAATCTGTTGTATCAGGAGACATTAACAACCGATATTGCAGTACACACAACAGCTACCTACGCAGTACCAAAGCCATTGCATCGACCTACTCCAATCTGGTCTAACTTATATTGCTATGCTAGTATGATCAATTGTCGCTAAGGATACCTACAATTGAAGATACAGCATTGAGACTTGAAAGCCAAACAGTACCACGTCCATTGCTTTAATCTATTCGCAGATAATTTAAGTTCTATATAAATTCTAGAGTGATCAATATACGGATTAATTACCCTAGAGATATTGACAGATGCCAGTACAGCACAAAATGCATTCTTCAACGCGGTACTCCAGCGGTTGGATGCATATATTCACTGAGCATCTAAATTCTGCTGCATTTCTGGAATGACGAACGAAAGATCAATTATCGCTCGGGAAAATATGCCATTAGAGTACAGTACAGAGTACAGAAAGTAACACTCCACTGCAACCGAAGTATTGACTTGTTTAACGATGGTCCAAGTTCTGTAGCATTCCCAGAATAAGAAGGGTTAGACCAATTATCGATCGAGGCGTTAACAATTGACAAGAGAGTACTGAGTATAGCCATCATCACAGTACTGTAGCCGTTGGAACTATTTGTCAACTAATGATTTATATTACGCAGCAGATCCAGAGTGGTCAATGTGTATATTAGTTTTGGCTACAGATATTTACAATTGACAGTACGGCAATTAGTATATTCCCCAACAGAGCAGTCTAGTTGTCAGATTAATCTGTCCACTGATAGTAATAATTCTGCAGCAGTTCGAGAATGATCAAAGTATGAATCAGTTATAACTTGAGCTATCAGCCATTGGAAATGCACTATTGAGTATATCAATCAACAAAGTAAAACAACCATTGTAATATCTTATCTTCTGGTCATCCCTATTATATTGCTAATATTGAACCATTCATGGATATGACAATTATCCCTCTAGATTTGAACATGAAATGTTGAGTGTGGCTGTCTACGCAGTGCGATATCCATTGGATTAGTACTTTCGCTGACCATTTAATATCTACAGCAATTCTTGTGTGCGCAATGGGTACACCAAATTGCGCTAGTAATATTGATAACTTTTAATACGGTAATGAGCATAGCCATATACATAATGCTATAGGCATTGTATTAATCTGTTCACTGAATTTTTAACCTCTACAGCAGTTCTAAAACGATCAAAGTTTCAATCAGTTATACCTGGAGATACGATCATTTTCAAATGCACTACTGTGTATGGAAATTAACAGTGCTACGGCAATTTTATTAATTCCTCTGATCATGTATTTTATATCGCATTTCTACAATTATCAATGCATAGATCGATTTTAGATAGACATTGGCAATTGAAAACACAGTACTGAGCATACCCATCTACAGATTACACGTGTCACTTGATTAGGCCATTCACTGATCACCTAACTTCTACAGCAATACCAGACACTACTACACAATTCTACTCTCATTCTGCAGTTGCTGAAGGAATAAAACGATGAGCCAATGGATTAATGCAATTGCTAAATTATTGTGTAGATGGTTACACTCAGTACTGTGTACTCATTTGTCAAAACAACCACAGATATATGATGCTTCCGTTGATCATTCAAAAGTTGATATAAAGCTTAAATCATCGGTGAAAAGAGTAATCCGACGACAACTGTGCTCTGTTGGTGGATGTATTACGGACTGTACTGTTCATTGTAAATACCTCTAGCTATATCTGATCTGTACATTGATTATACTAGGGTTGCTGTAGAATTTAAGCCCTGAGTGGATGATGGCTCCTCTGTGAACTGAATTGTCAATTGTTAATGGTTCGAGAGACTGTGGGCTTGCACTTTGTTATCCTAGGATTGTTATAGAACTTCAAACATCATTGAAAAGCATAATCCAACGCCTACAGTGTTACATAGGTGGGTGCACTATGCACCGCAATGTCAATTGTAAATGCCACCGACCATAATCTTTATGTACGTCGATTATTCCAGAATTGCTTTGGAGCATGCGTCATCAGTGCACAAAGTCGTCCAATGGCTGCAGCGCTGTGAGGGTGGATGTTCTCAGTACTCTGTTGTCAATTCTTAACATCTCGCGGGATAACGGATATGTCCTGTGTCATTCTAGAATTGCTATAGAATGCTGCAGTGATAAGCTGGTGGGCGTACTATGTACCGTGCTGCCAATTTCAAATATATCTGGCCATAACCGTGGTATGCATTGATTATTCCAGAATTGCTTTGGAACGTACATCATGATTGCACAACGTATTCGAACGTATACATTACTCTGATGATTCGTTTACTCAGTACAGTGTTGTCAATAGTTAATGTCTCGTGGTATAATGTATATATATTTCGTCATACTAGAGTTGCTGTAGAATACACACCATGATGCTATGTCTCTTAGATAAGCTGTTTCCGGCGATTGACCTATGCCAACTATGCACAACTCCAAGGGCGGACGGGATGAACGCCCAAGCCCCCCGTTTGCGGGGATTGGGAAACGCTCAATCGGCGCGAGCCAAAAATGCCACTGGACACAATCGGTCATGCCGATTTGACTACCCGGGATGCTTGCCCCAATCGTGTGCCTTGGTGATGGGACAGGATCTTTCTTAATCCTTACTACCTCAGCAGGACAGCATCCGAGCTGTACGATGCGCAACTCCCACGCCGGACTTCAAGAATCCTTGCCAGCGATTACGCTCCAACGAATGCCACCACGAGGTCAACTCCGGGACCGACGGACGGACTACCCGGAGGCAGCCGGCCAGGGTTAAATCGGTCCCCAGTGGTACCGGCGATCACGGGCGTACCGGTCGACACGTTCGTGTGAAACACTACTGTTCTGAGGCTGCTAGCACATCTCGAAGTGCATGCCAGTTATGCACCGTGGAGTCGCCAATCCCATACTACGGCCGACCAAGGTCGACCGCAGGCCCTGAGGGGAGAATGTACAACAGTGGACAGATTATCCGACGGCTAGAGTGCTATAATGGTAGATGTAGTAAGTACCGAACTGTCAGCTGCGTATTTCCCAAGATACAACTTTTCTATACATTGTTTATTTTAGAATTGCACTCGAATTTACATTAACAGTGTGCAAAGTTATCCAACGGCATCAATACTGTGACCATGACGGTACTCAGTACAGTGATGTCATTTGTTAATCTCCAGCGGGATAATGGATCTGTCCTTTGTCATTCTAAAATTGATATGGAATCTAAATCATCATTGAGCAGATTAATCCAACGGCAACAGCGTTCTGCTGGTTGATGTACGAAGTAACGTACTGCCAATTGTAAATATCTCCCGCCATAACAGTACTATACATTAATCATTCCAGAATTGTACTGGAACAGCCGTTGCATGTGACCAAAGTTATTCAACCGTTACAATACAATGATGGGTGCTGTACTCAGCACTGTGTTGTCAATTGTTAATGTGCCGAGGCTGACTGCATCTGTGTTTTGTCACTCCAGAGTTGTCATGGAATTTAAATCATCATTGGGCATGTTAACCCAACGGAAACAAAGATGTGTTGGCGGACGTAGAAGGGACCATACTGTCAACTGGAAATATCTCCATCCATAACCGTACCATACATTGATGAATAGATAGTTGCTTTGGAATTTACGTCATCAGTGGACAAAGTAGTTCAACGGCTTCAATTATGTAATAATGGCTGTGCTCTCTACTGTGTTGTCAATTGCTAATATCGCGCGGTATAATGGACCATTCGTTTTGTCATTCTGGAACTGCTGTAGAATCTAAGTAATCATGGAACATATTAATCTAACGGGTACAGTGCAATATCGGTGTATGAAATATGCACCGCACTGTCAATTGGATATATATCAAGCCATAACCGTATCATACATTCATCTTCTTAGAATTTCTTAGGAATTTAAATCCTCAGTGAACAAAGACGTTGGACGGCTACAATACTGTGATGATGGCTGTACACAGTACTGTGTTCTCAATTGATAATTTGCTGAGGGATAATGTAGCTGCATTTCACATACTAGAATTGCTGTAGGATATATATCATGGGAGAGAAGTTTAATCCAACAATTGTACGATGCAGGTAGATGTTCTATCTATATAACTGTCGAATGTGTTCACCTATAAACGTAACCGTACTCTTCATTGGATATCCCATATCTGCTTTGGAACTTACATCATCATTGAACAAAGTAGTCCGACGGCTACATTACTGACCAGGCAGCTGTTCTCTGTATCGTGCTGTCAATTGCTTATAAATCGGGGGACAGTTGATCTGTGTATCCTCATTCTAGAATTGTTATCGACGCAAAGTCATCACTGAACAGATTATCCCAACGGAAACAGTGATCTGTTGGCGGGTGTGCTAAGCAACGTACGGTTAATTGTAGATATCCCTAGCCGTCACCGAATCCTACACTGATTATTCTAGAACTGCTGAGGTAAATTTTTATCACCGATGGACAAACTAATACAACGGCTACATTACTGTTCTGATGGCTGAACTCTGCACAGTGCTGTCAATCACTTATACCTCCAGGGACAATGGACATGTCAGATGTTACACTGGAATTGCTATAGACAGTAAGTTATTACGAAACAGATTAGTGCAAGATCTACACTGCTCTGCTGGTGGATGTGCTAGGTATCGTACTGTCTATTGCAGGTATAACTGGCAATAACAGTAACGTACGTGGGTATTTTAAAATTCCTTTGGAATTCCCATCGTCAGGGAGCAACGTAGTCCAGCCGCTTCAGTACTGTGACGATGGCTTTACTCAGTACTGCGTTGTCTATTGTCAATATCTCAAGGGGTAATGGATCAGTCCTTTGCCATTCAAGTATTGCTGTGAAAGCGATATCACCATTGAACAGATTAATGCAGCAGATGCAGCGCTATATTGGTGAATATAACATGTAACGTACAGCCACTAGGAAATTTCTAAAGCCATAATGGTGACATACATTAATCATTCTAGAATTGATTTGGAAATAACGTTAACACTGCATTCCAACGGCTACGTCACTGTGATAATGGCTGTTCTCAGTAGTTAGCTGTCAATTGTTAATACCTCGAGGGCCATTGGGTCTGTATGCTGTAATTCTAGAAATGTCATATAACATAAATCATCATGGAACAAATTAATCCATCGGCTACCGTACTATATTGGTGGATGTAATAAGTACCTTACTGCAAATTGGAAATATCTCAAGGCATAACCGTGACATGCATTGATTATTCCGGCATTGCTTTGGAATTTACATCAGTGATCAATGCATTCCAACCGTTACAGAACTGTGACGACGGCAGTACTGAGTACTGTGTTGTCTATTGTTAATATCTCGAGTGTCGGTGCATCTGTACTTTGACGTTGTAGGATTGTTGTAGAATTTAAGTCATCATTGTGCAAGTTAATCTAACTGTTACAGCGCTATACTGGTGGATGTAGTATGTACCGCACTGTCAAATTGAAATACCTCAAGCCACAACCGCAATACGGAATAATTATTTCGGAATAGCTATTGAATATATATCAATGAACAAAGCATTCCAACGGCTACATTATTTTCATGATGGCTCTACCCTGTCCAGTGCTGTCAATTTTAATTTTCGCGAAGGATATCGGACCCGCATGTTTCACTCTACAATTGCTGCAGAGCATACATCTTCAGTGAACAATTTAATCTAACGGCAACGGTTCTCCCCTAGTAGATGAACTAATTACCGTACTGTGAATTGTAAATGTCGCTAGACACATCGGCGCGATACACTTGTCACTTAAGGGTGACATTAGAATTTCGGTCATAGGTGAAGAAAGTAGTAGAGTGTCTACGTCTCAGTGATGATGGCTGTACCCTGAACTTTTTAACCAATTGTTAATATCTCGGGAGAGAGGGGAAACGTACCTTGTCATTCTAGAATTATTAGAGAAAATAAGTCATCATTCAACAGTTTAATACAACGTCCAGGGTGCGATATTGGTGGACGTATTAAGTACCGTACACTCAATTGGAAATATCTCAGGAGTTATCCACACTACACAAACGTTATTCTAGAGTCACATTCGAATTTACATCATCAGTAGGCAAAGAAGACCTACGGCTGCATCGCCGTGATGATGGCTGCCCTCAGAATAGTGTTGTCACCTATTAATATCGCGAGGGTCATAGGATTTCCATTTTGTCAATTTAGAAACGTTATAGAACTTTCATCATCATTGAAGAGGTTGACCAAGCGGCTTATGTGCTATATTGGTAGATATAATATGCAACATGTTGTCAATTATCTCTAGCCACAACCATAGTATGCATTGATTTCTCTAGAGTTACTTTGGAACTGGTACTATTAATGCAAAATGTTATTCAACCGTTGCAGTACTGTGATGATGGCTGTACTCAGTACTCTGTTGCCAATTGCCAATATCTTGAGGCATAATATATCTGTCCCTTGCCATTCTAGATTTGCTGATATGTCTAAATCATCATTGAACAGACTAACGCAGCGGCTGCATTGCTATGCTGGTTTATGTACCATGTACCGTACTGTCAATTGGAAACGACTCATGCCATCAACATAAAATACATTCATTATCCTGGAACTGCGTTGTAATTCATATGATCAATGAACGAACTTGTACAACGACTACATTAACCTGAGGATTGCTGTACACAGTACTGTGTAGTCAATTGTTGCTTTGTCGAGTTATAATGAACCTTCATTTTTCATTCTAGAGTTACTGTAGGATATACATCTATAGTGCCAAATTTAATTCAACGGAAACAGTCCTGAGTTGGTAGATGAAGTAGTTATCGTACCGAGAATTGTAAAAGTCATTAGACAGGATAGGAGTATGCATAACTTATTCCAGAACTACATTGGAATTTACATAATCTGTGAACAATGTATTCCAGCACCTACATTACCATGGTGATCGCTGTACTCATTACCGTGTAGTTAATTTTTGGTATCTCGAGCGATAATGGACCTCTATTTTGTTATTCTGGAATTGCTATAGGATTTAAATCATAACTGAGCTGATTAGTCCAACCTCCACAGTGATATATTGGTGGATGTAATAAGTGCCGTACGGTCAACTTTAAATATTTCAAGCCATAACCGTGTCATGCATCGCTTATTCCAGAATTGGCTAGTAACTAACATCACCAATGAATAAAGTAGTTCAACGGCTACATTACTGCGATGATGGTTATGCCCAGCACTGCGTTGTCAATTGCTGATATCTCGCGGTATGGTCGACGGTACTTTGTCATTCTGGAAGTATTATGGAACTTAAACCATCGTTCGAAAGATTCATCCATCGGCTACAGTGGTGGATGTAGTATGTGCCGTACTGACAATTGGAATTACCACAAGCCATAACAGTACTATACATAGGTTATTCCAGAATTACTTCGGGATTATCAACATCAGTGAATAACGCAGTACGGCGGCAGCATTTCTGTGATGATGGCTGAACGCAGTACTGTGTTGACAATTGTTAATACCTCCAGGGCCACTGGATCCGTATTTTGTACTTCTAGAATAGTTATATTATTTAAAACATCATTGAACAGGTTCATCCATCGGCTACGGTGCCTTATTTGTGGATGTACTAGGTACCGTTCTGTCAGTTGGAAATATCTCTAGCATTATCATAGCTATACATTGATTATTCCGGAATTGCTATGGATATTTCATCATCAGTGTTCAAGTTTATTCGACGGCAGCAAAAATATAATGATTGCTCTATTCAGTACCTTATCGTCATTTGTTAGTATCTCGAGGGATAATGGACCTGCATTTCTCGTTCTAGAATTGCAGTGTGATATACATCATCAGTGAAAATAGCAGTCCAACGGATACATTACTGTGATGAGGGCTGCTCTCAGTACTGTGTCGTCAATTGTTAATTTCTCGAGGGTTAATGTACCTTCATTCTACACTCTACAACTGCTGTAGAATATACATCTTCAGTGACCAATTAAATCCAGCATCAAGAGTGCTCGCTTGGTAATTGTATTGAATACCGTTCTGTGAATAGTAAATATCACTTGCCGTAACCGTAATTTACAAAGTTTATTCAAGTATTACTTTAGAATATCCAGCATCAGTGAAGAAAGTAGAACAACGGCAACATTAATGTGATGGTGGCTGTAGGCAGAACTGTGATATCAATTGTTAATATCTCGTGTTGCAGTGGCATCCTAGCTTGTTATTATAGAATTGGCGTAGAAAGTAAATCATTATTTGGAAGATTAATCCGACAGCTACAGTGCTATATTACACGTTGTAATTAGCACCGTACTGTCAGTTGTAAGTATTCCTAGGCGTAACTGTAATATACATTGATCAGCATAGGATTGCTTATGCACTGACAATATCAGTGAAAAAATCAGTCCAACGGCTATACTATTGTTAATATGGCAGTACTCAGTGCTGGGCTATCAATTACCAATTTCTAGGGTAATGGTGGACCGCCACCTTTCATTCTACAATTTCTGTGGAGTATAGAGCTTCAGTGTCCAATGTAATCCAACGGCAGCAGTGTTCTGTTGGTAGGCGTACTAGTTACCGTAATGCGAATACTAAACCTCGCTAGCCATAACCGTATTATACATTTTTTATTCCATATTTACTTAGGAATTTTCGTCACCAGTGAACAAAGTAATCCTACGTTTATATTCTCTGATGATGACTGTAACCATTACTGTGCTGCCAATTGTTAATATCTCGAGGGTTGGTGGATCTGTATTATGACATTCTATAGCTGTTATAGAACTTTAATCATATCTGAGCGGATTAATCCAACCGCTACATTGATATATTGGGGGATGCAATAAGTACAGAACAGAAAATTATAAATATTTCAAGTCACAATCGTTATATACATTGATTGCGCCAGAATTTCTTTGAATTTACATAATTAGCGAGCAAAGTATTCCATCGGATACGCTTCAGTGAAGACGACTGTATTCAGTGCTGTGTTGTAAATTGTCAATATCTCGAGGTATAATAGATTCATCTTGTGCCATTCCAGAATAGCTATAAAATCCAAATCATCATTGAACAGATTAATACAGCGGCTGCAGTGCCCGGTTTGCGGATGTACTGAATGATGTACTTTCAATTGCAAAAGTATCACTAGTCACAACATCATTATACATTGGTTGTTCTATATTCACTTTCGAATTTACGTCATCAGTAAATTGGGAAGACCAACGTATACACCAATGTGATGATGGCTGTCATAGTACTGTGTTTTCAGTTTTTAATGTCCCAAGGGTAAATGCTTTCTGTTTTTTGTAATTCTAGGATAGCTGAAAAATCAGGATCACCATTCAACAGATAAATAGAGCGGCTGCAGTGCTCTGCTGGTGGATGTGCAAAGTATCGTGCACTCAGTTGGAAATTTCTGTAACCGTGACCGTACCGTGCATTTATTTCTCTAGAATTGCCTTGGAACTGAAATCACCAGTTTGCAAAATTATTCAACATTCAAAACACTGTGATAATGACTGTACTCTGTACTGCGTTATCAATTGCTAATAACACGATGGATAATGCACCTGCATTCCACGTTCCTGGATTGCGGTAGAACATCCAACTCCAGTGACCAATCTAATCCTACAGCGACAGAGCTCTGATGGTAGTCGTACTAATTACCGTAATGTGGGAACTAAGCAACACCAGACATAAACGTAGTATACATATTCTATTCCACAATTACTTATGAACATACATCATCAGTGAACAAAGCAGTCAAACGTCTACATTATCGTGACCACGGCAGTAACCGTTACTATGTTGTCAATTCTTGATATTTAGAGGGACATTCTACCTGTATTTTGCCACTCTAGAATTGTTATAGCATATAAATCATAATTGGACAGAATAATGCAATCATGACAGTAGAATATTGGGGAAGCAATAAGCATCGTACGGTCAATTTTAAATATTCCAAGCCATAACCGTTATATACAATAATTATTTCAGAGTTACTTTGGAAATTACATCATCAGTCAACAATGAGGTCCAAAGGCTACATTATTGTGGTGATGGCTGTACTGAGCACTGTTCTGCCAATTGTCAATTTATCGCGGGTAAGTGGATCAGTATTTTGACATTCTATTATTGTTATAGAACCTAAATCGTCATTTAACTGAATAATCCGACGGCTACGGTGCTATATTAGTGGATATAGTATGTACCGTACTGGGAATAGGAATTGTCTCAATCTATAACAGTACCATACATTCATTATTCCAGAATTACTTTGGAAATTACAACGTCAATGGGCAAAGGAGTCCAACGGCTACAGTGCTGTGATGACGGCTGCAATAAGTGCATGGTTTGTCAATTGTTAGTGTCATGTGGGACAATGTTTCTGTCTTTCGCATTCTGGAATTGCTATAATATCTAAGTCATCATTGAGCAAGTTATTCCAACGGCATCAGAGCTCTGTTGGAAGCTGTACCAGTTACCGTACTGGGAATACTAAATGTCTCTAGCCATAACCGTAGTACACATTTTTCATTCAAGAGACACTTAGAAATATTCATCATCAGTGATAAAAGTAGCTCAACGTCTGAAATACATTGGTGATGACTCTAATCTGTACTGTGTAGTCAATTGTTGATACCTCGAGGGTAGGTGGATCTGTATTTTGTCATTCTAGTACTGTTATAGGATATAAATGGTAATTACACGGATTTATCCAACCGTTACAGTTATGTATTGGTGGATGTAGTAAGGTCTGTTTAGATATTTCAAGCCATAACCGTAACATACAAAGATTATTCCAGCTTTGCTGTGGAATTTATATCATTAGTGAGCGAAGCATTCCAACGGCTACACCACTGTGAAGGTGACTGTACCCAGTACTGTGTTGTAAATTGTTGATGTGACGAGAGATAACATACCTGAATTTCCCGTTGCAGAATTGCTGTATAACATACAACTTCAGTGACCAATCGAATCAAACGGCAGCAGTGCTCTGTTGGTAGACGTAATTACTACCGCACTGTGAATTCTAAGCATTACTAGCTATACCCGTAGCATACTTATATTATTCCAGAAATACCTATGAACATACATCATCGGAGAACACAGAAATCCAACGTATACATTACTATGACAATAGCTGTAATCATTACTGTGTCGTCAATTGCTAATAGCTTAAGGGTTAGTGGATCTGTATTTTGACATTCAAGAATTTGTATGGGATATCAATCAACATTTGGTAGATTAATCCAACGTCTACGGTGACGTATTGGTCGATATAAAAAGTACCTTACGTTAAATCTCAAATATTCCAGCCCATAACCGTAATGAACTGTGATTATTCCAAAATTGCATTGGAATTTTCATCTTTAGTGGACAACGTAGACCAACGACTGCACTACTGTGATGATGGATTCACACAGTTCTTTGTCGTCAATTTCTATTATCGCGAGGCATAATGGATCAGTTGTTTGTTATTCTAGAATGGCTATGTGAAGTAAAACATCACTGAACGGATTAATACAGCGGCTGCAGTCCTCTTCTGACGGATGTTCTAAGTACCGTGCCGTCAATTGGATATATCTCAAGCCATATCTGCTATATATATTTATAAATCCAGAATTGTTTGGAAATTGCATCATCAGCAGTCAAGGCATTCCAGCAGCTACATTACTGTACTTATGGCTGTAGTCATTACCGTGCTGTCAATTGTTATTTTCTTTAGGGTCTGCGACTCTGCATTTTGACACTCTAGTATTGTTGATATACATAAACCATCATTGTGCAGATTAATACAGCGGGAGCAGTGCTCCGTTGGTAGATTTACTTATTACCGTACTGTGAACTCTGTACGCCACTAGCTATAATTTTATTTTGCATATTTTATTGCAGAAATGCTTAGGAATTTTCATCATCATTGCACAAAGTGGTCCAACATTTACATTACCCTTATGATACATGTAATCAGTACTGTGTTGTCAACTGTTAATATATCGATTTTCAGTGGATCTGTGCTTTTGTCATTCTTGAATTGTTATATAATTTATACTATAACTGAACAGATTAATCCAACCGCTACTGTGATATATTGGGGGATGTAGTCAGTACATTGCGTTCAATTCTAAATATTTCAAGCCATAAATGCTGAATACAATTATTTCTCCAGAATTCCTTTGGAAATTGCATCATTATTGAGCAGAGTATTCCAACGCTTACGTTGCTGTGAAGATGATTATACTCAGGGCTGTGTTGTAAATTTTTAGTATCTCCAGGTATAATGGATCTACCTATTGCCATTCCAGAATAGCTATAAAATCCAAATCATCATTGAACAGATTATTAGTGAGTCAGCAGTGCTCTGATGGAAGATGAATTCTAAACGTCACTAGCCATAACCGTATTAAACATGGGTTGTTTAAAAGTTATCTTTGCATTTTCACCATCGGTGATAAAAGTAGCCCAACGTTTACATTTCTGTGATTATGACTGTACTCAGTGCAATGTTATAAATTGTTAAAGCATCCACGTATAATGGTCCTGCCTTTTGTCATCCTAGAACAGCTATGAAATAAAAATTATCATTGAGCAGATTAATACAGCGGCTGTAGTGCTCTGTTCGTAGATGCATTGAATGACGTTCCATCAATTGCAATAATATCACAAGTAATAAACGGACTGTAAATTAGTTATTCCAGGATCGCATACGAATTTGCACCATCAGTAATAACGGGAAACAAACGGCTACACTAATGTGACGATAGCAGTACTCAGTACAGTGTTGTCAATTATTAATATCTAGAGGGATAACGGATTCGTCATTTGTAGGTCTAGAATATCTACAAAATCTAAATCATTGTTAAACAGATTAAGAAAGCAGCTGTAGAGTTCTGCTGGTGGATGTACTAAGTACCGTGCACTCAATTGGAAATGTCAGTAACCATGACTGCAGTATGCATTTACTATTCTAGAATTGCCTTGAAACTGACTTTCCTAGTGAAAAATGTCTTTCACAGTTAGAATACTGTGATGATGGCTGTACTCAGTAGTGTGTCATCAATTGTCAATATCACGAGTGTCAGTGGATCTACATTTCTTGTTCCAGGATTGCTGTAAAATACACTACTTCAGCGACCAATCTGATCCAACGGCAACAGTGCTATGTTGGTAGTCGTACCAATTAACGTACTGTGAATTCTAAAGAAACGCTAGCTGTAACCGTAGTATACGTAACTTATTCCAGCAAGACATAGGAATTTACGTCATCAGTGAACGTAGGAATACAACGGCTAGATTACTGTGATGATAACTGATCTCAGTGCTGTATTGTAAATTCTTAATGTCCCGAGGCGAATTGGTTTTGTCACTTGACATTCCCGAATTCCTATAAAACCGAGGTCATCATTGAAAAGGTTAATGCAGCAACTACAGTGTTCTGCTAGTGGATGTAATGAGTATCGTACTGCAAATTGGAAGTACCTCAAGCACTAACCATAATATGCAGTGATTATTCCAGAATTGCCTTCGAATTTTCATTATCAGTGAACAAGGGTGTCGAGCGGATACAGAGCTGTGACGATGGCTATTCTGTGTAATGTGTTGCCAATTGTTAGTACCTCGAGGGATAATGGATCTGTCTTCTGTCACTCGAGAATATATATAAAAGCTTAGTCATCATTGAACAGAATATTACATTGACTTCCGTGCCTTGCTTGTGGATTTATCAAGTACCGTGCCCTCAGCTGGGCATATCTCAAGCCATAGCCGTACTATACACTGATTATTCTATAATCACATTCGAATTTCCATCATCACTGTACAACGTTGAGCAACGGCTACAGTACTGCGATGGTAGATATACTCAGTACAGTGTTGTCGACTTCTGACATCTCGAATGATAATGGATATGTCATTTGTCATTCTAAAATTGCTATCAATTCGATATCATCATTCAGCAGATTAGTGCAGCAGCTGCAGTGTCTGCTGGTGTATGCAATAAGAACCGTACTGTAAATTGGAAGTATCTTAAGCCATAACCGTAGCATACAATAATTACTCCTTAATTGCCTTCGAATTTACACCATCATTGAACAAGGTTGTCGAACGGCTGCAGAAGTGTGATGATGGCTAAACTGAGTAATGTGTTGCCAACTACTAATACCTCGAGGGATGACAAATTTCTCTTTTGACATTCTACAAACGCTATAATATCAAACACAACACTCAACAGATTAACAGAGTGGACGCACTGCCCCGCTGATGGATGTACTAATTACAGTACTGCAAATTGTGGATATCACTAGACATAACCATAGTATACATATGCTATTCCAGAATTACTTCGGAATGTACATCATCAGTTAACAAAGCAGTCCAACTTCTACATTACTGTGAATGTGGCTCTACTCAGTACAGTGTTTTCAATTGTTCGTTTCTCGTGGGAACGTGGGCCTGTATTTTGTCGTTCTAGTGCCGTTGAATAATATAAACCATCAATCATACGTTTAACCCACCGCCTAAATTGTTCCATTGGTGGATGTATTATGTACCGCAATGACAATTGAAAATATTTCTAGCCACAAATGTAATATACATTGATCATGTCACAACTGTAGTAGAATTTACATCGTGTGTGGACAAAGTAGTCCAACGGCGGCAGTACTGTCATGATGGCTGTGCTCAGTTCTTTGTCGTCAATTGTGAATATCTCTATCGTCTGCAGATCTGTATTTTGCCATTATAGTATTGTTATAGAATTTAAATGATCATTGAACAAATTAATCCGTCGGCTACAGTGCTATATTGGTGGATGAACCATGTACCGCACCCTCAATTGGAAATATGCGTAGCCATAGCCGCAATGTACATGATTATTACAGAATTGTCTCCGAATTTACATCATCAGTCAACAAGGTTGTCCAAAGGCTAAAGAACTGTGATGATGGTTACACGGAGTAATGTGTCGTCAATATTTAATACCTCGAGGTTCTGCGGATGTGTATTTGGTAATTGTATCATTGTTATAGGAATAAAATCACGATTGAGCGGATTAGTACAACGGCTACAGTGTTGCATTGGTGGATGTAATATGTACCGTACTCACAATTGGAAATATATCGACCCGTAACAGTAGTGTACATTTATTATTCGGAAGTTGCTTTGGAAATGACTTCCTGAGTGGACAAAGAAGTCCAGCAGCTGCTGTACTCTGATGGTGGCTGTTCTCAGTAATGAATAGTCAACTATTAATACCTGAGGGAAAATGGATCTGCCTTTTGTCACTCTAGAATATTTATAAGACGTCAGTCTTCATTGAACTGACTAGTACAGTGGTTGCAGTGCCCTGCTTGCTGATTTAATAAGTACCGTACTATCTCAAGCCATAGCCGTACAATACATTGATTACTCTAGAATCACATTTGAATATCCATTTCAGTTCACATTGTTGCCCAACGGCTACATTACTCTGATGATGGATATAATAAGTACTGTGTTGTCAACTGCTAATACCACGAGGGAAAATCGATATGCCATTTGTCACTCTAGAATTATTCAACAGACTAATACAGCAGGTGCAGTGTCTGCTGTTGTATGTAATAGGCACCGTACTCTTAATTGGAATTATTTCCAGCCATAACCGTGATATACAGTGATTATTCCAGTATTGATTTCGGATTTACATCACCGGCGGGCAAAGGGATCCAACGGCTACAGAGCGACGATGATGGATGTACATAGTACTGTGTTGTTAATTGTTAATATCTCGAGAGATGATGGACTCGCAATTCTCGTTGCAGAATTGCTGCATAGTATACAATTTCAGTGACCAACCTAATCAAACGTCAACAGCGCTCTGTTGGTAGACATACCAATTAACGTAATGTGAATTTGACACATTACTAGCCATAACCGTATTATGCATACCTTATTTAAGAAATACCTAGGAACTGACATCATCAGTGAACAAAGTAACGCAACGTCTAAATTACTGTGATCATAGCTGTGGTCATTACTGTGTTGTCAATGTTTAATATTCCGAAGGTAAGTAGGTCTCTTCTTGTCATTTTAGAATTGATATAGGATTTAAACGATAATTGAACAGAATAATCCAACCGCTACAGAGATGTGTTGGTGGATGTAGTAAGTACCGTACGGTCAATTTTATATATTTCAAGGTATAACCGCTGTATGCAATTATTATTCAAGAATTGCTTTGGAATTTACATCATCAGTGAACAAAGCGATCCAACGGCTACATTACTGTGGTGATGGCTGTAGTGAATACTATTCTGTCAATTGTTAATATTCAGAGGGTAAGTGGATCTGTATTTTGTCTTTCTAGTATTGCAATTGAATATGAATCATCATTGAGCATGTAAATCCAACGGCTAGAGCGCTATATTATTGGACGTTATGAGTACCGTACTGAGAATAGGAAATATCCCAAGCTACGGCAGTGCCATACGTTGGTCGTTCCGGAATTGCTTTGGAACTTTCAAAAATAGTGAACAAAGTAGTCCAACGGATAGAGTACACTGATGATGGATGTACTAAGTACACGGTTGTCAATTGTTAGTACCACGAGGAACACTGCTTCTGTCCTTTGCATTCTAGAATAGCTATAATATCTAAGTCATCATTGAGCATATTATTCCACCGGTATCAGTGCTCTCCTGGAAGATGTACTAGTTCCCGTACTCTGAATACTATACGTCACCAGCCATAACCATAATATGCATATTTGAATCAAGAATTACTTAAGCATCTTCATCATCAGTGAACAAAGTAGCCCAGCGTTTACATTACCGTGATGATAACAGTAATCTGTACTGTGCTGTCAATAGTTAATGTCTTGAGGGCCAGTGGATCTGTACTTTGTCATTCTAGTATTGGTGAATAATTTAAACCATAACTGAATAGATTAGTCCAATCGCTACTGCGATATATTGGGGGATGTAATGAGCAGAGTACGGTCAATTCTAAATACCACATGCCATAAACGATAAATACAATGATTACTCCAGAGTTACTTTGGAATTTGCGACCCTATTGAGCAAAGTATTAAAGCGCTAGCACTACTGTGATTATGACTGTACTCGGGGCTGTTTTGTAAATTTTTGATACCTCGAAGTATAGTGGATCTGCCTTTTGCCGTTCTGGAATTGCTGTGGAATCCATATAATCATTGAACATATTTTTACAGCGTCAGCAGTGCTCTGATTGTAGATGAAATAAATTATGTACTTTGAATTGAAAGATGTCACTAGACACAACCTCACTATACATTGGTTATTGTATTGTCACTATCAAATCTACATCATCGGTGAACAAGGAAGACCAACGGAAACGCTAATGTGATGATGGTTGTACACAGTACTGCGTTGTCAACTCTTAATGCCTCGAGCGTTAATGGATACTGTACTTTATAATTCTAGAAGAGCTATAAAACTTAAGTCAACATTGAACAGATTAATATCAGAGCTGGAATGCTCTGCTTGTGGATGTACTAAGTACCGTGCACTCAGTTCGAAATATCTGTAGGCATGTCCGTACCATACATTTGCTATTCTGGAATTGCATTGGAACTGAAGTTACCAGGGTACAACGTTATTCAACCGTTGCAGTACTGTGATGGTGGCTGTAATCAGTTCTGTCTTTTCTATAGTTAATGTCTCGGGGGATAATGGATCTGCATTCATCGCTCTAGAATTGCTGTAGAATATACAACTCATGAGACAAAGTTAATCCAATGCCAATAGTACCCTGTTGGCAGATGTACTTATCACCCTACTGTGAATTCTAAACGTCGCTAGCTCTAGCCATAGCATACGTATTTCATAGCTTCATTGCTTTGTAATTTACGTCATCAGCGAAGAAAGTAGTCCTACGTCTACATTACTGTGATGATGGCTGTAACCAATAGTGTCGTCAAATACTGATATCTTGAGGGACAGCGTGTCTGTGCTTTGTTATTTTAGAATTGTTATAGGACTTAATTCATCACTAAAGAGAATAATCCAACGGCTACAGAGCTATGTTGGTGGATGTAATAAGTACTCTATTATCAATTTTAAATATCTATATACGCGACCGTAGCATACACTGATAATTTCAGAACTGCTTTGGAATATACACGATCACTGAACACAGTGGTCCAGCCGCTACGTTAATGTGCCAGTGGCTGTACTCTGTAGTGTAATGTCAATTGTAAATTTCGCGAGGGAATGTGGATCTTTCTTTTGGCATTCTAAAATCGTTCTAGTATCTTACACATCATTGAACTGATTCATCCATCTGCAACAGTGCTCTATTGGTGGATGTACGGTGCACCGTACACTCACATGTAAATATCTCCAGCCATAACTGCACTATACGTTGATTATTCTTGAATTGCTTTTGGAATCTATATTATCAGCGAACAACGTAGTTCGACCGTTACCACACTGTGACGATGGCTGTACGCAGTACCTGGAATATGTACTAATTACCGTACAGTGAATTCCTAACTTCACTAGACGTTACCGCCGTATTCATACTTTATTCCAAAATTTCTTTGTAATTTTCACCTTCACTGAACACAGTGGTACGACGTTTACATTACTGTGGTGATGGCTGCATTCAGTAACACTCAGTTGTTAATACCTCGAGGGATATTGTATCTGCCCTTTGCCGCACTAGAATAACTATAAAATCTAAATCATTACTGAACAGAGGAATACAGCGGCTGCAGTTCTCTGCTGGTGGATATACTAAGTACCACACTGTTACATGTAAATATCTCTAGACGTAACCGTATTATACGCTGACTATTCTTGGATTTCTTTGGAATTTAAGTCATAATTGAACAGCTTAATCCAACTGCAACATCTCTTTATTGGTGGATATAGTAAGTACGGAACTGTCAATAGGAAATATCTCGAGCCATAACCTTACTATTCATTGCTCATTCTAGAGTTCATCGGGAATTTTCGTTATCTGAGCACAAAGTTATACAACTACTACGATACTGTGATGATGGATGTATTCTGTACTGTGCTGCCATTAGGCTATGTCTGGAAGTGTAATGGACCTGGATTTCTCGTTCTAGAATTGCTGGGGAATATAAAGCATCAGTGAACACAATAATCTAAGGTCAAGAGTGATCTGCTGCAAGATGTAATAGATGCCGTACTGAGAATTTTATATATCACTAGCCGTAATCGCACTGTACATATGTAACTCTAGAACCAAATTCAAATTTGCATCATCAAGCGACGTAGTCAAACGTCAACTTAATTGAGATGACGGCCGTGCTCGGAGCCGTGTTGTCAATGGTCAAAGTCTCAAGAGATTCTGGACTTGTATCATAACTTTCAAGATATGTTATTGAATATATATCGTCAATGCATAGGTTAATCCAGCGGCTACAGCGCTATATTAGTGGACGTGATAAGTACCGTACAGTCACTTATAAACGTCTCTAGCCATAACCATACCTTACGCCCATCATTCTAAAAATTCCTTGGAATTTATATCACCAGTGAACCATGTTATACAATCGTTACTATACTGTGACGATGGCTGTACTCAGTACTGTGTTGTCAATTGCTAATGTCTCGAGCGATAATGGATCTGCACTTCTCGTTCCAGCATTGCTGTCGTAGATACAACTGCAGTCACCAACTTAATCCAAAGGCAACGGTGCTCTGTTGGTAGATGTACAAATTAACGAATTGTGAATTCTAGCCGTCCATAACCATAACCGCAGTAAACATATTTTATTCCCGAACTATTTAAGAATTTACATCATCAGAGGACAACGTAGTCCACCGCCTACGTTACAGTGATGGTGGCAGCAACCTGTAGCGTGTTGTCTATCGTCAATGTCTCGAGGATCAGTGGACCTGTATTATGTAATTCTAGAATTGTTATAGAATTTAAATCATAGTTGAACAGATCAATCCAACCGCTACCGCGACATATGGGTGGATGTAATGTGTACCGTACGGTCAATTTTAAATATTCCAAGCCAAAATCGTTATATACATAGTTTATTCCAGAAATGACTTGGAACGTGAATCATCAGCGAACAATGCAGTGCAACGGCTACACAACCGTGACGATGACTGTTCTCAGTACTGTGTTGTCAATTATTAATGTCTCGAGTGACAATGGACATGTCTTTCGTGCTTCTAGGATTGCTATGAATTCTAGATCATGGTTGAGCAAATTAATACAGGGGCTGCAGTGCTCTGTTGATAGAGGTACTAAATGCCGTACTGCCAATTGTAAATATCGCTGGTCACAGACGCACTGTACATTGCTTATTCCAGGACCCCTTGTTAATTTACATAATCAGTGAACGAACATTATCAGTGAATAATGTTACTCATCCTTTCCAATGCTGTGACGGCGGCTATACACAGTATTAAGTCCTCAATTGTTAATATCTCGAGTGCCTGTATTTTGTCATTCTAAAATTTGTAAAGAAATTAATTCATCATTGACCAGATTTATCAACGGCTGCCACGCCATATAGGTGGACGTAATAAGTACCGTACTGACAATTTTAAACATCTCTAGCCATAAATGTAACACACATTGGTCACTTCAGAATTCCTTTGGAGTTTACATCATCAGGGAGCAAAGTAGTCAATCGGCTATATGACTGTGACAATGACAGTACTCAGTACTGTGACGTCAATTGTAGGTATCTCCGGTGTAGTGGATGTGCCTCTTGTCATTCTAGAATAGCTATTATAACTGTATCATCACTGGACAGAGTAATACTTGTGCTGCAGTGCCTTTCTGGTGGATGTACTGCATACCGTACTGTCAATTGGAAATATCTCATGACATGCCAGTAATATTCTTTCATCTTTCCAGATACATCTTTAGAATATACGTCATCAGTGCACAAAGTATTCCGACGTCTACATTACCGTGATGATGATTGTAATCAGTAGTGTATAGACAATTGTTATTACTTCGTGGGTCAGTGGATCTATAATGTGTCATTCTAGAATTGTTATAGAAATTAAACCATAATTGAACAGATTAATCCAAGCGCTACAGTGATATATTGGCGGATGTAAAATGTACCGTGCTGTAAATTTTAAATATTTCGATTCAAAACCGTTGTATACATTGTCCATTACAGAATTGATTTGTTATTAACATTATCAGTGGACACAGTCTTCCAACTCCTACATTACTGTGATGACGGCTGTACTCAGTACTAGGTTGTCAATTGCAAATGTCTCGCGTGCTAGTGGACCTGTAGTTTGCATTCTAGAATAGTTATAGAATTCAAATCATCGTTTGACAGATTGGCCCAACGGCTACAGTGCTATATTGGTGGATGTGGTAAGTACCGTTCTATGGAATGTAAATATTTTAAGCCGTAACACTAATATACATAGATTATTCTAGAATTGCTATTGAATATACATGATCAGCGGACAAAGTTGTCCAAAGTCTATGAAACAGTAATAATGTCTCAACTCAGGACTCTCATGCCATTTGTTAATATCTCGGGGGAAAATGAAACTGCATTTCTCGTTCTAGAATTGCTGCGGTATATACTCACCGTCAGTGAAAATGTTAATTCAACGGCAAAAGTGTAAATGACTCTAGCCATAACCGTAAGGTACAATGACTATTCCAGAGGCGCTTAATGGCATACATCATCAGTGAACAAAGCAGCCCAACGGCTACATTACTGATGACGGCTGTACCCTGCACTGTGCTGTCAATTGTTAACTTCTCGTGGGAGAATTTATTCTCATTTATCATTCTGCAATTGCTGCAGTATTTACTTCTTCAGTGACCAATTAAAGCTAACGGCGGCAGTGCTTCCTTGTTAGGTTTACCCTTTGCCATACTCTGAATTGTACATAGCACTGGCCATAACCGCTTTGTGCATATGTAACTCAAGAATTACCTTAGAAATCCCATCATCAGTGAACAAAGTTGGCCAACTTCCACATTATTGTGATGACGGCTGTAACCGGTCATGTGTTGCCAAATGTTAATATCTCGAGCGTTAGTGGACCTGTATTTTGCCATTCTAGAATTGTTATGGGATACATATCGTCATTTGAAAGGAGCATCCAACTGCTACTGTGCTATACTTGTGAGTGTAGTAAGTACCGTTTTATGAATATTAAATATATCAAGCCGTGTCCGTTATATACATAGACTATTCTAGAATTGCTTGGGAATATGCATTGTCTGTGGACAAAGCCATTCAATGTCTACGATACAGTGATGACGCCTTTACTCAGTACTGTGATGCTATTTGCTAATATCTCGAGGGATAGTGGATCTGCATTTCTCGTTCTCGATTTGCTGTGGTATATATAGATACATCATGAGTGAACTGATTAATACAACGGCAACATTGGTCTGTTGAGTGATGTTCAAAATGAGGTACTGTAAATTATTAATTTCACCAGCCATAAACGCACCACACATAGGTTATTCTAGAAACACCTCTGAATGTACATAATCAGCAAAACAAGGACTTCAAACGTCTACAGCACTGTGATGATGGCTGTACTCAGCACTTTGTTGTCAATTGTTAATATCTGGGGGATGAAGGATCTGCCTTTTTTCATTGTAGATATGTTATAAAGTAGATATCATCATTGTACATATTAATGCACCGGCTGCTGTGTTCCGCTTTTGGATGTACTGAGTACCATAATGATGATTGCAATTATCTCTAGCCACAACCGTACCGTACATTGATTATTCTAGGATTGCTTTGGAACGATCTTTATCTGTATACAATGTTATTCCACGGCTACATTTCTGTGATGATGGCTGCACAAAGTACTTTGCTGTCAAATGCCAATATCTCGAGTGTTAATCGATCTGCGTTTTCCGTTCTAGAATGGCTGCAGAAAATACATCAAAAGTGAAGAGATTAATTCAGCGGCGACAGTGCTCTGCTGGTAGATGTACTAATTGCCGTACCGTCAATTGTGTATATCAAACGGCACGACAGTCCTATACATAGCCTGTGCTAGAATTGCTTTGGAATTGCCGTCGTCAGTGGATAAAGTAGTACAGCAGCTGCAGTAGAGTAATGGTGGCTGTAGTCAGAACTGTTTTGTCACATGATAATCTTGCGTGGGGATAATGCATATGTACTTTGTCACCCTAGAACTTTTGGAGAACGTATGTCGTCAGTGAACAGATTAATCCAGCGGCAAATGTCCTGTGATGGTACATGTGCGAATTACCCTGCTGTTAATTTTACATATCTCTCGCCATAACAGTAACAAACACGGATAACACTAGAATTGCTTCGGACCTTACATTATCAGTGAACAAATCTCTCCAACGGTTTCGATACTGTGATGATGACTGTACTATGTGCATTATTGACAAATGCTGATGTCTCGATGAGCAATGGACCTTCATTCTTCATTCTACACTTGCCGCTGGGTAGACGTTTGCAGTGAAAAGTATAATCCAACGGCATCAGCGCTCCGTTGATGGATGTACTACTTATCGTACTGTCAATTGTCAATTTGCACCATTAGTGGACAAGGTAGACCATCGGCTACATTACCGTGACGGCGGTTGTACCTAGGACTGCGTTGCCAATTGTTAATAACCCTGGGATTACGGATATGTGTCTTACCATTCGAAGAAATGCTATGGAATCAATGTTATCACAAAAGTGGTTAACCCAACGGCTTTTGGAGGATCTACTATGCACCGTACTATCAAATTTAAATATTTCCAGCGATACACGCGCTATACAGTGTATATAGTTATTCTAGAATTGCTTTGAAATTTATGTCGTCACAGTACAATTGATCCAACTTCTACAGCACTAGGATGATGACTGTACTTCGTACGATGTTATCAATTGTTAATATCTCGAGGGATAATGAAGATGTGTTACGTCATAGTAGAATGGTTATAGAATCTAAATCACCATTGAAAAGATTAATAGGGCGGCTCCGCTCCTCTGCTGCTTGGTGTACTTAGTAACGTACTTTCAATTCTAAATTTCTCTACCTATAACCATGCTGTAAATTTATTAGTCAAGAATTGATTTGAAACCAGCATCATCAGTGAACAAGATAATTCGACGGCCACAGCACTGCGAAGGTGGCTGTACTAAGTACCCTGTTGTTAATTGTGTGTATCTGGAAGCGTAATGTATATATTCGCTGTCAATCTAGAATTTCCATAAGACTTCCACCATCATTCAACAAATTAATCCAACAGCTACACTTTTCTGCCGGTGGATGTCCTAAGTACAGTGCTGTCAACTACAAATATGTCTAGCAATAACCGTGCTGTACCTAGGTTATTCTAGTCTTACTTTAGAGTCTACATCATCAGTGAATGTATTAAAACATTGGCCACCTTACCATTGCGATGGTTGTGCTCAGTACTGTGTTGTCAATAGTTAATATGGCGAGGGGTAATGGATAAGCATTTTGTCACACTAGAATTGCTACAGAACCGTATCACCATTGCCCAGATAAATCTAGCGACCACACGGCTTTGTTGGTGGATGTACATAGCTACGTACTCTCAATTGTAAATATCGCTAGCCATGACAGTAGATTTCACGGACTATCCTAGAATTGCTCTAGAACCTGCATTACCGGTGAACAAAGTTATTCAACGGCTACATTACTGTGACTATGGCCTTCATCAGTGTTGTGTTGTTAATTGTTGATATCTCGAGAGACTATGGATCTGCATTTCCCACTCTTCGAAATGCTGTGCATTATGCAACTTACGTAACGTCCAGTCAGTTGTGAATGTCATTAGCCGTAACCGTACTATACATAGCTTATTCTGGAATTGCTTTAAAATTTGCATGAGCACTGAACAAAGTATTCCAAAGGCTACATTACTGAGATGATGACAGTTCTCAGTACTGCGTCTTCAATTGATAATACAGCCAGCGATGATGGATCTGTACCTTGTCATTCTAGAACTGTTTTGGCATACAATCCTACTTTGAAATGCCCTACACAACGAATACAGTGCACTGTTGGTAGATGTACGGTGCGTCGTACAGCCAGTCCTACATACCACGGGACGTAACGGTACTATACACTGATAATTCTACAATTCCTTTGAACCTGCGTTGTCACTGAGGAAAGTAATTCAGCGGCTACAATATTGTGATGACAGCTGTACACATTTCTGTGTCGTCAATTGTCAATATGTCGAATTTCAGTGGATCTCTATTTTGCCATTCTAGAACTGTTACAGTGTCCTAATCATGACACAACAGATTAATCCCACGGCTACATTAATGTATTGGTGGATGTAGTTAGAACCGTCCTGACAATTTTAAGTGTTTCAAGCCTTAAACGTACTATATGTTGATTATTCCAGAGTTGCATTGAAATTTATATACCAGCGAACAAAGAGATTCAGCGGCAACGAAGATGTGGTGATGGCTGCTCGCAGTACTTTGTTGTCAATTGTTAGTACCTAGAGGTATAGTGGATCTGCCTTTTGTCATTCGAGAGTAGCCATGAAGTCTAAGTCATCACTAAACGAATTAATACAGCGGCTGCAGTGCTCTGCAGATGAATGTCCTAAGTACGGTGCTGTCAGTTGGACATACCTGTAGCCATGAACATACTATACTTTTATGATTCCAGATTTGTTTTGGAACTGCCATTACCAATGAACAACGTTATTCAACTATTACGTAGCGTGATGACTGCTGTACTCGGTACTGTGTAGTCAATTGTTAATGTCTCGAGGGATAGTGGATCTGCACTTTGTTTTCTTGAACTGCCCTTGAACATACAACGTCAGTGACATATCTAGACCAGCGGCAACAGTACTCCATTGGTAGGCGTACTAATTACCGTACTTTGAATTCTGAACGTCACTAGCCATAATCGTAGAATACATATTCTATCCCAGAGGAATATAGATGATCATGGAAGAAAGTAGTCCAACGTCTACATTAGAGTGATGATCGCTGTAACCAGTACTGTGATGTCAATTGTTAATAACTAGGGAGATAATGGATCTGTCTTTTGCCATTCTATAATAGCTATAAATCTAAATCCTCACAGAACGGAATAGCACGGCAGCTGCAGTGCTCTCGTCGTAGATGTACTAAATGCAGCATTGTCAATTGTAGATATCAACAGCCATACCCGCATTATACAATGGTGACGCTAGAATCACATTCGAATTTATATCATCAGTGTACAGAGCAGTCCAGCGGCTACAATACTGTAATGATGGCTGTACTCAGTACACACAGTACAACAGTGTTGACAATTATAGATATCTAGAGGCTCAATCAATCTCGCGTTGTTATTCTAGAGCAGGAACAAGATGAGGATCATCTTTAAGAAGATTAATACAGCTGCCTTAGTGCTTTGCTGATAGATGTACGAAGTACCGTACCGTCACTTGTAAATACCGCTAGACATAACCGTACTAAACGCTGATTATTCCAGAATTATTCAACCGTTATTCAACCGTTACCATACTGAGACGATGGCTGTACGAAGGACTGTGTTGTCAATTGTTAGTGTAGCGAGGGTTAGTGTATCTGCACTTCTCGCACGAAGATTGCTGTCGAATATACAATTTCAGTCACAAAATTAATCCAAGGGCATCAGTGCCACATTGATAAATGACTAATGACCGAACCGCGAATTCCAAACACCACTAGATATAACCGTAGTGTGCATATTCTGTTCCAGAATTAATTAGGAATTTACATCATCTGTGAATAAAGTATTCGAACGTCTACATTAGTGTGATGGTGGCTGTAATCAGCAGGGTGTTGTCAATGGTTAATGTGTTGAGTGTCGGTGGATCTGTATTATGTCATACTAGAACTGTTTTACAACGTAAATAATAATTGAAAATAATTTTCCATTTGACACTGTGATATATTTGCGGATGACAAGCGTACCGAACGGTCGAAACTGTTGTATACAATGTTTTATCCAGAATTTTTTTGGAATATGCATCATCAGTGAACAAGGTAGTCCAACGGCTACACTACTGTGCAGATGGCTGTACTCAGTACTATGTTGCCATTTAATAATATTTCGAGAGATAATGTGTCTGCCTTTCTTCTATCTAGGATACCTATAAAATCTAAATCATCATTGAACAGACTTGTACGGCGGCTGCAGTGCTCTTCTGGTAGATGTACTATATACCGCACTGTCAATTGGAAATATCTCATGCCACAACCGAAATATATTTTAATTATTCCAGAATCGCTTTCGAACTTACACCATCAGTGGACATAGTAGTTCAACGTCTACACTTCAGTGATGATGGCCGCTCACAGCACTTTGCTGTTAATTGTAAATATCCCGAGTGTCAATGGATCTCCCTTGTCATTCTAGAGCAGCCTTAAGGTCCAAATCATAATTGAACAGATTGACCGAACGGCAACTCTGCTGTATTGGTGGTTGTAATATGTACCGTACAATCAACTGGAAATATCACAAGCCTTAACCGTAATATACGTTGACAATTCCAGAATTGCTGTGGAACTTACATCAACAGTGAACGTAGTTATTGAACGGCAGCAGTACCGTAATGAAGGCAGTACTCAGTACTGCGTTGTCAATTGTTAATATATCGAGGGACAATGTATCTGCTTATCTTGCTCTAGAATTGCTGTGGAACGTACACCATCACAGAACAAATTAGAACAACGACAACAGCGATCTGTCGGTAGACGTAGCGAATGCCGTACTGTAAATTACAAGTATCACTAGGGATACCCGCATTATGCGCAAGCTGTTCTAGAATCACATTCGGATTTACATTGTCATTGAACATAGCAGTCCAACGGCTACATTACACTGATGACGGGTATACTCTGCACAGTGATGTAAATTGCTAATATCTCGAGGACCAGTGGACCGGTATGTTTCTATTCTAGAACTGTTATAGAATTTAAATCATCATTAAACAGAGCAATCTGACGTCTATTCTGCTGTACTTGTGGTTGTAATAAGTACCGCACTCTCAGTCGCTAGCAATCCAAGCCATATACGTAATATACATTGAAAATTCCAGAAATGCTTTGGAACTTACGTCAAAAGTGAACGTAGTCATTGAACGGCAACAACGCTGCGCTGATGGCCATACTCAGCGCTGTGTTGTCACTTGCAAATATCCCGAGGGATAATGGATCTACGTTTCCCGTTCTACAATTGCTGCGGTATGTACATCATCAGTGAACAGATCTTTATAGCGGCAAGATACATCTGCTAGAAGATGTGCTAAATGTCGTACTGTCTGTTGAAAATATCACTGGACATAGCTCCATAATACATTCGTTGCTCTAGAATCAGCAACGAATTTATCTTATCAGTGAACAAAGTAGTCCAGCGCCTACATTACTTTCATGATGGCTGTACGCAGTACTCTTTTGTCACGTACTCAATGCCACGAGGGGCAGTTTTTATTTATTTGTTTATTCTAGAAATGATATAGGATTTAAATCATCACTGAACGGATTAAACAACCGGCTATAGTGCTATAATCGCGTATGTAAGGAGTAGCGTACTGCCGATTAGAAATTCTTCAAGCAATAACCGTAATATACATTGATAACTCTAGAATTGCTTTGGAACATACACCCTCAATAAACAAAGACATTCGACGGCTACAGTACAGTGACGGTGCCTGTACTCAATACAGTGCTGTCATTTGTTAATATCTCGAGGGACAGTAGATAAGCGTATCCCGCTCTAGAATTGCTGTGGTATATATATCATCAGAGAATGGATTAACACAGCGGCAAGGGCGATCTGCTGTAAGATGTACTAAATGACTTACTGTTATCTGTAAATATCACTTGCTGTAATCGCATTATACATATGTTATCCTAGATTCGCCATCGAATTTGCCTTATCAGCGAACAGAGTATTCCAGCTGCACGGTAACCTGTTGGCTTGTGTACTCAGCACTGTTTTGTATACTGCGAATATCTCAAGGGTCAGTGGATCTATATTTTGTCATTTAAGAACACTTATAGAATATAGATCATCGTTCAAAAGAATGATCCAACGGCTACTCCGCTATATTGGTGGATGTAGTAAACACTGTACTATCAACTGGAAGTCTTTCAAGCCATAACCGTAATATACGTTGGTTATTCTAGAGTTCCATTGGAACTTACATCAACAGTGAGCATAGTCATTGATCTGCAGCAATACCGTTATAGTATCAGTACTCTGTACTGTGTTGTCACTTCTTAATGTTTCGGTGGTTAGTGGACCGCATTTTAAATACTTCAATTGCTGCAGAGGGTATATCATCATTGAAGAGATCAGTGCAACTGCAATAGTGTTATGTTAACAGACGTACTTATCGCCGCATCTTCAGTTGTAGATATCACTATCCAGAACTGTACTATACGTAGATTATTCTAGAATTACTTTAGAATTTCCGCCGTCAGTGGACAAGGTAATACATCGCCTACACTATTGTGATGAGGACTGTACACAGTACTTTTCCGTCAATTATTAGTAACTCGAGGAATTGTGGACCTGTATTTTGTCATTCTAGAAATATTACGCAACTAATATCATCATTGAACTGTTTAATCCGACGGCTAGAGTGCCATATTGGTAGATGTAACAAGTACCGCTCTGTCAATTTGAAATATCTGAAGTCATGACCCTAACTCATACTGAATATTCCAGAAATGCATTCGAGTTTACACCACTAGTGAACAATGTTGTTCAACGGCTACATAACTATGATGGTGTCTGTATTAAGTAATATGTTGTTATTTGTCAATTTATCGGGGATAATGGACCAGCATTTCTCGTTCTAGTATTCCTGTGATGAAAGCATCGTCCGTAAACAATCAAATAGGACGGCAACCGTAATCTGTTTGAAGGCGTACCAAACGCTGTACTGTCGATTGTAAGTATCACTAACAGTAACCGCAGAATACATTTGTTATTCTAGAATCACCTTGTCATTTACATTATCAGCGAACAAAGTAGTCCTACGGTTGCACTAATATAATGGCGGGTGTACTCAGTACTGTGTTGTCCATTGATAATATGCCGAGAGTCAGTGGATCTGCATATTGTCGTTCTAGAATTGATATAGTATTGAAATCATCAGTGGCCAGATTAATCCAACGGCCGCAGTGCTATACAGGCGGATGTAACTGGTACCGTTCTATCAATTAGAAGTACCTCAAGCCATAACCGTAATGTACATTCATCACTGCATAATCGCATTGGAATAGACATCGCCAGTGAACATAGTTATTCAACGGCTACAATACAGTGATTATGTTTGTACGAAATAATATGTTGTCATTTGTATTTTAGCGAGGGATAATGGATCTGCGTTTCTCGTTCTAGAATTGCTGTGGTATATACATCATCTGTGAAAGGACAACTATAATGGCAACAGTGACCTGTTGGAAGATGTACTAGATGCCGTACTGTCAACAGTAGACATCACTAGCCATAACCGCACTATATATAGTTTATTCAAGAATCAAGTTCGAATTTACATCAGCAGGGGGTAAAGTAGTCCAACGGCTACATTGCTGTGACTTTGACTGAAATCGGTACTCTGTTGCCTATTGTTAACGTCTCGAGGGACCGTGGTTCTGTCTTTTGTCGTTCTATAATTGTTACAGAATTTAGATCATCGCTGAACAGAATAATCCAAATGCTGCTGTGCAATATTGGTGGATGTAATAGGTAACGTACTGTCAATTGGAAATATCTCAAACCATAACCGTAAAATAAAGTGACTATTCTGGAATTGCCTTCGTTATTTCATAATTAGTGAACAAAGTTCTTCAACGGCTACTGTACTGTGTAGGTGGCTGTCCTCAGTGCTGTGTTGCCAATTGTTAATTTTTCGAGGGATAATGGACCTTCATATAACCTTCAAAAGTTGCTATAGGATGTACACCATCAGTGACCAATTCAAACCAACGGTAACAGTGCTTTATTCGTAGATTTAGTAATTACTGTTGTGTGATTTGTAAATATCACTGGTCACGACCGCACTGTATCTAGGTTGCTCAAGAATTATTTTTTGGAGTATCCATCATCAGTGGACAAAGTTGTCCAACTTCTACGTTAGTGAGAGAATAGTTCTATTGAGTACTGTGTCGTCAATTGTTAATATCACGGGGGTCTCCGGCTCTGTATTTTGTCATTATAGTATTTAAATCTTCAATGAACAGATTAATCGAATGGATACAGCGCTATACTTAAGGATGTAATATGTACCTTACTGTCAATCGGAAATATCTGTAGCCATGAGAGCAATATACGTTGATTATTCTAGAATAGTCTGGAACTGGCATTATCAGTGAAGAAAGTTATTCAGCCGTTACACTACGGTGACGATGGCGGTACTCAGTACTGTGCTGTCAATATTTGATATCTCCGGGGATAATGGATCTGCATTCTTCGTTTTAGAATTGCCGTGGAGTTTACATCACCAGTGAACAGATTAATACAGCGGCAAGACTTTTCTGACGGTCGATGTGCTATGCATAGTGCCGTCATGTCTAACTGCCACTAGCTTTGACTGTACTATTCGAATGTTGTTCTAGAAATACTCTTGGAATTTACATCATCACTGAACAGACTAATCCAACGGCGTCAGGGTTCTGTTGGAAGATGTAGTAAATGCCGTAATGACAATTGTAAATGTTACCAGCCATAACCGTAATTTACATAGTCAATTCTATAGTCACTGTTAATAAATGAGGTCCGCAACCACAAAATATTCACACTACCTCTAATAGCATTTATTACTAGTATTATTAGGATGAGATTCCCTCATCTACAACTCTCTATTTCATCAATAAATTCTGATCTATTAGCACATTAATACGACGCTGCATCTTCTATTTACTTCCGCGCTTCCGTCCGCAGCGAGCATGGGTTACCTAAAGCGCGCCTCGCGGAAGATTTTCCTACTGCTCCAGCATAGCGGGAATCTCACACTATACACACACATTTACGTAGCGGTGGTCAATGTTGAACATATTTCGACACACCACTTTAATTTTGACTTTCTTATCTTTACACCGATATAAAGATTCTTTAACTAGTAATTTTTGGATCTTAACTTAACCTCGTAACTGATCTAAATTTTTCATACTTATCCCTTCCTAATGCATTGGTCAAAATATCGGATAAGATGTTTTCTGAATCAATACTTACAATGTCTATTTCCTGATGTTCATAGCATTCATGTACGAAATGATAATGTTCTTCATTATATTTCGAGTTTTTCGTTAAATTTCCATATTTCGATATTGTGGATGCACCTGAATTATCTTCATTAATTTTTATTGACTTTTCAATCTTTACATCAAAATCTTTTAGCAGTTTCTGTAAAAATTTTATCTCGTTAGCTGCTTCTGAAAGCATTACATATTCAGCAGCTGCGGATGATTTTGTTACACGGTTTTTTTCCCAACTTCCAAAATATGACATATTCAAATGTCCTTAATATGTAACCTGTAGCAGATTTTCCATCTGCTTTACATCCAGCTCAATCAGCATCGACCAAGCAATCCATTATCACAGCATTTAAACTTCTTTTGTATGTTAATTTTCTTTCTCGTGTGAGATCAAGATAATTCAAAACTCTTAAAGCATATTTAAATTGAGATACATCGTAACAACTTTGGAATCGACTTAAATAGTTTACACTATTGCAACTGTCTATTCGTGTTCCAATAGCGGCATACAATAATGCTCCAATGACATTTCATTATTTCATTTCAATTGATGGCGATTGTCATGATTCCTGGTTCAAATCTTGCTCCATCGGTGTACTACGTAATTTACTGTCCTCAATATTGTATCTCTCTGCCAACGTCTCAATGTAATGTTTCTGATCGAGCTTCATGACACCTTTCTTAAAATCGTAATCCATGTTTATTCCCACATAAGTTCTCACTTCACCTGGATCTTCCATTACTAATATTTTGACAGTTTAGCATTGATTTCATTAAGTATATCTTCGTTTCCTGCACGACTTAGTAAATCGTCTAGGAACAAAGTTAAATATATTCGTTCACTCTTCTCAATTTATATATATAAACAATAATCATTCTCACTCCTACGAAATCCTTATTTTATGATATATTCCTCAAAGCATTCATACCAAGTTCTATGGCTTTCACGTTATGCATCCAACAATTTTCTCAATTTGTATACTTTTCCACTCGTATCATCATAACATACTGGTTGCTTAACAAACACTTCAGATGTTACATTTCCATTAGGGAATGCGGTTTGCACCTCCATTTGTATTATTGTTAACCCATAATTACTACAGTATGCTAATAACAATTTTATTGTCTGTATTTTTGCCACTCCTCCAGGGCCTGATCTTGTTGAAAGCCGCGTACAACCAGCCTTGCTTTTTTCCATCTTCAGCCCTATTTGTAAAAACCCATTTTAAATAAGGTTTCATGTTTTCCTGCTGGTCCACCAGTTACCAAATTTCATCCTTCCTATGCTATATATCTCGCGTTTCATTGGCTCATTCGATAGATCGAATTCAATTTAACGCTTCGTCATAGATCTTTGGGTATCTGCACTTAAAAAGCTTACATGTATACAGTACGATTTAGAGTCATATCTCTCAGGTCTTTCTGCTTAACGTACGGATCTTCTCAGTTCTAACTCAGTTTCGCCATGTATCTCGTCTTCCTCTTTATTTTTGCCAATAACCTTTTCATGCTCCTTGTTTTTTATCACACTTTAATGAAGCTCTTCAGATTCAGTTCTTTCACCCATATTCTCTACCGATTCACCATCAGAATCATCTTCTCTGTATAGAAACTACAGCTTTATTATTAATTAACACTATATAACCAGTATCACCGTATCCTACCAATATATCAACATCAGCTTTTCTATACCACATGGAGGTTTCTTTAATCTTTGGTGACCTTGTAGAAACTTTACACCCATGCAATTTGAAATTTTCAATATTCGGCTTTCTTTTAAAAAATACTTCGATAGGAGTCTTCATTTCCACGGTATTTGCTAAAAACCTATTTCTCTGGTATGCATCAGCTTTTACTATTTCAGGCCTATATCCATAATTTATTCTTGAATCTGCGAGTAAGCACCTAGCAGGGTTCATTATAGTTCTACCATAACGCCCAGCTGTTCCGCTCAGCTCATGCACATAAGGTGGACAAGGCTATAAGAGGATTCCCTTTTCCCGAATTAATTTACGCATTACGTTATTAATATATTCCTTTCATTGCCAAACCTTAGTCTATTTATCTTTGAGCTAGTTAAATTTTCTACGTTATTTATATAGTCTTTAAAGCCATGGTAAACTTCGTTTCTTGATTTCATTGTATAAATTTCAGTACATTTACTAAAATCATCAATGAAGGGTAAGAAATCCTTTGAACCATCATATCCGGCTGTATGATGAAGCGCGTTTAATTCTGTCTGTACTAACCCAAGAATTTTACACGATATAATTCTATCGTTTCGAAATGGCAAATTGTGCGTTTTGTTTTGAATGCACGTCCCACACATTAGAAAAATATGCTCCAAACTTTCTGGCAGCCTTTCAACAAATCTTTCCGGCACGTCAAATATAAGTAATTAAAATTTGCATAACATAAGGTTCGGTGAAACATTTCTTTCTGTCTCATCTTTACAACGCTACCAGCATAAGTTTGATTTCTTCCTATAGAGCTATCAATTTTGTATATACCATATTCTTTAGGAGCAATTCTAATTAATTTCCCATACATACCATAGATTTTTCGAGTATAACTTATGGATACAATTTTACTCTCTTCTTTTATGCTCTCATAAGAAAGTAAATCCTTAACCATTTCTCCTATGCAAAATACATTGGATACTGTTATTTTGATCGTCTGTCTATGAACTTCAAGAGAAGTTACAATTTTAGCTACTTTTGTCCATTTTAGTATTCGACCACCTCCAGTCTTAAGATTTATAGGGTCTTTTAGGGCAACATTTTCAGAAAAATAGGAATCATCATTCACAATATGATCCGACCATCCACCATACAATACCCAATACCTTTTTTATATCTCACAACTACTCGCATTCTTATCACTCAAACATTCATTCTCATTCTCTTGTCGTGGCACTTTAGTCATAAAGAATCCTGTTCCTTGAACGTAGTTTCTGCCGTTGTATGATGACCTCGCATCGTGTTGTCCCATTTCGTCATGGTGCAGCTGCCAACACCAGCAATGGCCTCTCTGGTTCCTGCTACGTCCACGTTGATTATATCGTCGACCTCCACGGTCTCGAAATCCTTGATTAGCAGATTGTTTTTGCCAGCGCTGTCTGCCACCTCCTGAGAATCACTACTGCTACTTGGTCTACTCGTATTTTGACAATCTCGTGCTATATGTCCATATTTCCCATGTTCGTGGAACTTCGTAATTTTCTTGCCGACATTAAATGAACTTGAAATATTTTTGCCATTTTCTGTCTGTCCTTGGGTTTCCCACACGGTAATTTTGCTCTTCAAAGACTCACAAGCGCGATCCTTTGCATTCATTGTGTCTATCAAATCACAAACGTAGCACTGTGATCCTGGTAGCGTTGTTAACATATAATGTAATTTTTCACTCTTCTTAACTTCAGCACCTGCACTCTTCTGTTCATTAGCAGTTTTCTCGAAGTTCAAAAAGAATGGTTCTGAATCGTTGTAATCTTTCAATCTCATTCGATGTAATTTATTTCTGGTACATATATGTAATACTGCAGATTTTTGTAGATACATTTCATCAAATTTGTCTGAGATTTCTTTCGTCGCATTCAATTCACTTACAAACACCGGTTGCTCATTCGATATGCTAGAGTATATACAAGTCGTCACCTTTATAATTAAGATATTCCAGTTAGTTTCATTCTCTATTGATAACCTTTACGTGATGCCGGTTCGTAACACCTTCACCATTTCGGACACAGAGAAATTCGCCTTTTCCATATTTTATGATCACTCCGGTCAAAAATTGGAAACTTTGCAGCATAATCTACCGACCTTTTTCTGTTTATTTCTTTCTTGTTACTTACCTTTTTTTATTCTTCCTTTTCTCCATTCCTTTCGGTAGCGTTATATCTCTATTTACCTCCAGTCTGTATTCTTCTGAACATGTTTCGCTGTATATGGCACAATATCACATATGGCTTATAACATTATTCACCGAGCACGTGTTGAAATCGGCGGACTGCGGCCATGTTAATAAATAAATTGCGTAAGCACAAAATATTCATACCTCCTTTAATAGCATATGTTATTAGTATTATTAGAATGAGATCCACTTAACTACAACACTCGATGTCATGAATAACTTCTGATGCATGAACACATTAATACGACGCTACATCTTCTCCTTATTTCCCTTCTTCCGGCCACAGGCAAGCATGAGTGACGGAAAGCACGCTTCGTGGAAGCTTTTCCTACTGCGCAAGCTTAGCAGGCATCTCACACTATACACACCAATTGACGAAGCTGTGGTCAAAGTTGTACGTATTTCAACAGTCACATTCGTATTTCTTCATCAGTGAACAAAGTATTCTAACGGCAACAATACTGCGGTAATGACAGTACTCACTACTATGCTGTCAATTGTTAATTACTTCAGGAACGAGGGATCTTTTGTCATCCTAGAATAGATACGTAATCGAAATCATCATTGAACAGATTAATGCAGCAGCTGCAGATCTCTGCTGGCTGATGTACCACGTACCGTGAAGTCAGATTGTAATACCTGTAGCCATAACCGTACAATACATTGATTATTCTGGCATTGCTTTCAAACTGATATCATCAGTGAACAACGCTATACAATCTTTACCACAACGAGAAGATAGCTGTACTCAGTACTGTGTTGTCAGATGATAATATCTCGAGGGATAATGGATATGCATTCCTCGTACTAGAATTGTTGTAGTATATACATCATCAGTGTACAGAATAATCCAACGGCCACAGTGCCCAACTTTTAGATGCTATACATGCCGTACTTCATCTCTAAATAGCACAAGCTGTAGCCGCTACAAACGTAGGTCATTCTAGAATCAGCTTCGAATGTTCATCATCAGTGAACAAGGCAGACGAATGGCTACGTTGCTGTGATGATGGCCGTATTCTACTCTTTGTTAGCAATTGCTGATATCTCGAGGGATAATAGATCTGTATCTCGTCATTCATGAATTGTCATTCAATATAAACTACCACTGAACAGAATAATCCAACGGCAACTGTACTCTATGTGCAGGCGTGCGAAGTTCTGTACAGTCAAATGTAAATACCTTTAGCCATAGCAGTACCATACACTGATTATTCTAGAATTGCTTTGGAATGGTCGCTTTCAGTGAACAAATGTATACAACACTTACAATATTGCGATATGGCAGTACTCAGTACTTTCTTCAATGGTAAACATTTGGATGCATAATGTATCTGCATTTCTGGTTCTAGAATTGCTGAGGGGTATATGTCGTCATTGAACCTATTAGTCCAATGGCAACAGCCCTATGCCGGTAGGTGTACTTATTACCATACTGTGAGTTATAACCATCAACGGCGATATCCGTGTTATGCATAGGTTATTCTGGAAATACCGAGGCATACACATCATCAGTGTGAAATGCCATCCAGAGACTAAATTACTGTGATGAAGGCTATAATCTGTGCTGCGTTGTCATCTGATGATACATCGAGGGATCGTGTACCTGCGTTTTAACATTCGTAAACTGTTATAGAATTTATATCACCATTGAACAGAGTAATCCATCAGCAACGTGCTCCGTCGGTAGATGTACGAAGTACCGTAATTTCAACTGGAAGTATATCAATCCGGACCGTAATATACAATGATTATTCTGGAATTGCTTTCGAATTTACATCACCAGCGAACGAAGTATTCCAACGGCTACATCATTGTGATGATGAATGTCCTGATTACCGTGTCGTCAATTGTTAATACCTCTGGGTCGTGTGTATTTGCATTTAGTCATTGTAGCAATGTCATAGACTTTAAATCATCATTGGACATGCTTGTCCAGCGGCTATAGTGCTGTATCTGTGGATGCACGAAGTATCGCGCTGTCAGTTGCCTCTAGCCAGAACAGTATTTGCTTTGGAACAGATATTATCTGTGAACAAATTTATGCATCCATCAGAATACTGTGAAGATGGATGTAATCAGTACTGTGTCTTCAGTAGTAATTATCTCGACGGATAATCGTTTGCGTTCATTAGTTCACTGGCGACTTAAATTCCATAGCAATTCTGTATTGATGAAAGTAGGTTCCGAGGAATTAACCGTAGACAATACAGTAATGATTTCAGTCATCAAAGCAGAACGGCAGCCTCTGCACCAACCTACTCTCAGATGATATAAGTAATATTGCTACTGCAGAATTATCACGGGATATATGAATTACAGCTAAGAAGATTGGCAGTTGAGAATAAAACACTGAGTATAGCAATCTGAACAGGCACATCCACGCGAAGGTCCATTGGATTAGTCTGCCCAATGAGCACCTTACTTCTACGCCAATTCTAGATTGATTATGGGATAGATTAATTGGAGCGAGAAATATAGACAGTTGACAATATAGTACCGAGTGCAGTAATCAAGAAGATACTATAGGTTTTGGATCAATCTACACAAACAATTTCACCCTTTCTGTATGGAGTTTGCCGCAGTTGTGCTCCTGTGGTACACGGAAACATTCCACATGGGTGGCTGCACTGTACGGCACCTTCAGCTGCGGAAGCGCGATAGCCTAAGCTAATCCTCGGCCGAAAGACGATTTTGACATAATCTTATCCCGCGGATGAGTCGGAAAAGCAAACAAAACAGGCCTGACGCTTAACTTTTTAAAATCACATTCATTTGTTCGCAGTATATTAATTAAAGCAAGTGGTATTGATATAAATAATTTGTTCCATTATCACAAACATAGTACAAATAATAAAATTATTAGTATAAAGCAATAGATGACAAAACTAACAGTGTAACTTGGTGTGACATTTCACATTCAGATGTACAGTCTGTCCTAAACAAAGGTATGATAGGTACAACGGAAACGTCATTTCACGGATTGAAATATATAACGGAACAATTAGAACAGCTGGAATTTTAACCAGGGGATGGTACAGTTATGCGTACTATGGAGAATATTCATATCCACATAGCCAGCCATAATTGCCGACTTTAGGCTTTGCGTCGACGACAACCAGAGTTTGTTCTGTGGACGCCGCCGATAGGTGACGGTAGGACCCACAGGGCTTTCCGTGCGTACCGCCAACAGCCGGCGGTAGCAAACGGACAACGTTCCATGGCCGCCGCCAACAGCCGGCAGCAATACACACGGACGGTTCGGTGGACGCAGCCCTATAGCGGCGCTAGTACCGACAGGTTTAAATTCAGTAGCAATACTAGAATGAAAATAGAAATATTAATTATCGCTCGAGATATTAAGCTATGACCATACTGCACTGTGTGCATCAATTAACGGAGTATAGTATCCTTTGAATATACATATGCATTGATGATTTACATTTTGTGGCAATACTAGAATGACAAAAGGGGTATCAATTATCTCTCGAGATAGAAAGCATTAACTATACACTAGACAGTGCATCCATCACCATGGTGAATGTGGCCGTTGTTTCATCTTTATTTGCAAATGACGTATATTCAACAGCCATTCTGGAATAATCGATGTATAGCTCAGTTACTGCTAGAGATATTTACTGCTTACAGTAGAGTACCATGTACATCGACCAATAGAGCACGGCAGCCTTTGCATTCATCCGTTCACTGATGACTTAAATGCGACAGGATTTCTACAGTAATCGAATTCAATGTCAGCTGTATAAGGAGATACAGACTACTGAAGAAACAGAACCGGGTATATCCACCATCGTATTACTACAGCGACTGTATCGAACAATTCTATAATAATCTGGGTTATATTGATGTATTAGAATGATCGCAGAATATCTTGATTAACGCGCAGGATATTTACAATTGAAGATGAATTACTGAGTGTAGCCATATGCAAAACGGTATAACCGCCTTATTAATCAATTGGCTGTTCACCTAAATCCTTCAGCAATTGAAGAATGGTCAGTGGAGAGAGAAATTGTCCCGGGAAGTATTGACATATGTCAGTACAGTACTGAGTACAGTAAGTAAGGGAGCACTGTACCCGTTTGATTAACCTGTTCACTGATGGTTTATATTCCATAGCAGTTCTGGAATGACAAAAGAGATTTCCATTACCTCTCGAGACGCTATCAAGTTGCAAAACTGTACTGAATACAGGCAACATCACAGTTTTGTAGCCGTTGAAATAATCTGTTCACGGAAGATTTAATTTCCACAGCAATTCTAGCATAATGAACACAATGATGAGTTATGGCTAGGGATATATACAATTGGCAGTACGGTGCTTTTTACATCCACCAACAGTGCTCTGTAGCCATTGCATTGATCTGTACATTGGCTTAATCCGTATAGCAATTGTTGGAGGGTCAATGGATGGAACAAATATCTGTACTGCTGTTGGCGAACAACAATGGATTTCTGAGTCTAACGATCTACAAAGCAATATGGCCATTGAACTAATCTTCCCGCTGATCACCTAAGTTCTTTAGAGAGCTTTGAATGATCTATGTATAGGGCAATTTTGCTACAGACATTGACATGTGTAGATACAGTGCTGAGTGTAGCCATCACCAGAGCACTGCCGCCGCTCTATTAATTTCGTCACTGGCGGTTTGAGTTCGACGGCAGGTCCAGAATAATCGACAAACAGACCAGTTATAGCTAGAGAAATTTACAATTGACTGCGCGGTGCACAGTACATCCGCCAACGGAACACTGTTTCCGTTGTATTTTTCTGATCAGGGACGATTCAGATTGTATAACAATTCTCGAATGACAATATGTATATTCTTTGCAACTCGAGACATTAACAATTGACAATACAGTATACAGTACAGCCATCGTAACAGTAACGTAGCCGTTGAACTACTTTGCTCACTTACGACGTAAATTCCAACGTAATTCTAGAATAACATACGTACAGCTATGTTATGGCCAGAAATTTTTACCATTGTCAGTAACGTACTTAGAACAACCGCCAACAGCGACCTCTTACCGTCGGATGAACCTGTTCTTGTTGATTTCGATTCTACAGCATTTCCAGGGTTGCAAAATGCAGATCCATTATCCCTCGAGAGATTAACACTTGACAACGCGATACTGAGTACAGCCAAAGTCGCTTTACGGCAGCCGTTGGATTACCTTGTGCACTGAAAACTTAAATTCTATAGCCATTCTGGAATGACAGAGGACAGATCCGTTAAGCCACGATACATTAACAATGACAAACCAGAACTGTGTACAGCCATAGCCTCTGTAGGGCAGCCGTTAGATTCCTTTGTACATTGATAACTCTAATCCTATAGCAATTCTGGAATGACAAAGGACAGATCCGTTAACCCCCGATGAACTAACAATTGACAACTCAGTACTGTGTACAGCCATCACCACTGTACTGTAGCAGTCGGTTTGATTTGTTCACTGGCGATTTATATTCTACTGCAAATCAAGAAATTCAAAGCGCCGATCAATTATCCTTCGACATATTAACTATTGACAATACAGAGCAGATACAGCCATGTCCAGGGTACCATAGCTGTTGGAATACTTTGCTCACTGATGACGTAAGTTGCATAGAAATTCTAGAATAGACTATGCATAGAACGGATGTCGCTATTTTCACCTGCATTAGACAGTACGGCACTTAGTTAGCCCACCAGCAGGACAGGTAGCAGATGTTTTAACCAGTTTAATGATGATTTAGGTTTTACTGGAATTCTATACTGGCTGTGCACATATCCATTAGCCCTCGACACATTAGCAATTAACAACACAGTAGAAAGTACAACCACCATCACCGTACCTTTGAAGTTGGATTAATTTGGTCATCGGTGATATATGTACGACAGCTACACCAGAATAATCAGCGCATAGTACTCTTGTGGGTTGTTTCCAATTGACAGCACGGTACTCAGTATATCCACCAGCAGAGCACTGCAGCCGCTGTATTTACCAGATCAATGATGATATATTATTTATGGCAATTCTACAACGACAAAGGGCAGATCCATTATTCCTCGAGATATTAACAATTGACAACACGGTACTGAGTAGAGCATACATGACAGTATAGTAGCGCTTGGGCTACTTTGTTCACTGACGATGTAAATACGAATGCAGATCTTGAATAGCCTGTATGGAGTGCTGATATAGCTAGTGATACATGCACCAGGCAGTACGGTAATTAGTAAATCCACCTGTACAGAAGTGTAGCCGTTTTATTAACACGTTCAATGAAGATTTACGTCTTACAGCAATTCCAGAAAAACTGCGGACATTTCCATTATTCCGCGAGATATTAGCAATTGACAACACATAACACAGGAAGCTGCAATCACAGTACTGTAGCCATTGGATTAACTCGGTCATCGATCGTATAAATTCCGCAGCAATTCCGGAGTGATCATTGCATAGTACGGTTATGGTTCCGTACATGTACAATTTTCAGTACGGTGCTTGTTACATCCACAAGCATAGCACTGCAGCCGTCTTATTAATATAGTCATTGATTATTTGGACCCCACGTCGATTCCAGAATGGTCAACGGATAGATTAATTATCGGTAGAGGTATAGACAGTAGACAGAGCAGTACAGATTGTTGCCGTCTACACGATATTATAGCGTTTGTATTTATCTGTTCACTGATCATCTGTGTTCTTCAACAATTGTAGAGTCACCAATGGATAAAGCAATTGTCTCTGGAGGCATTGACAAACGGCAGTACGGTACGCAGAGCAGTTATGTACAAATTACCATTACCATTTCCGTAATATATTCGCTTGTCATCTACTTTCCTCAGCAAATATAGCACACCGTTTTTTAGAGTGATTTTCGCAGGAGGCGTTGACAACTGACAACAGAGTCCGAGTATAGCCATCTGCACATTACTATAGCCATTGCTGTAGCCCATTCACTGATGATTATGTCCTACAGGAATTCTAGAATGATCAATTGGTGGATCAACATACACTAGAGATATCGAGGATTGACAACAGAGTATTGAGTGCAAATGTCAACACTGAACAATAGCCGTTGGATTAACCTATACACTGATTACTTAGAATCTACAGCAACTCTAGATGGTTTAATGGTTAAGCTAATTACAACTGGATATATTATCAATTGACAATGCACTACTAAGTACGCCCATGAAATCGTCTCTACAGACATTGCATTAACCTATACTCTGTTCATCCCAGTTGTGTGGTAATTCTATGCAGACCATTGGATAGATAAATCATCGCTACAGGCACTGACAGCTGTAATGACAGTACTGAGTATAGCAACCTTAACAGTCCTACATCCATTGGATTAATCTATTCGCTGATCATTTACGTTTGACAGCCATCCTATGAAGATCAATGGGACACATCGAGCATCGCTAGAGATTTGGTCAAGTGATGCTAAAGTTCTGCGTTTAGCCTTCTACACATTGTTGTCGTCATGGGATTAGTCCTTTCAGTGATCACATAATTGCTACACCAATGCTAGGAAGACCAATGTACGGATCAATTAACAATAGAGATATTGACAATTGCCAATATACTGCTGAAGAGAGCCATGATTGTATTTCCACAGTCATTGTACGAACCAATCCTTTGGTCATGTACATTGTACTGCAGTACCAGAAGTAACATTGGTATAGTGGCAATTCACAACACAGTACGGAGCAAAGCCTTCAATAAATTTCGATAGCCATCGTATAAACCTATTCTGAAATCATCCACGTTATATCTTAATTTAAGCATGACCAATGCATTGAACAATTATCGGTAGTAATATTGACAGATGGCAATACACAGCTGACAGTTGCCATATACACAATACTATAGCCATTCCATTAATCACTTCTCTAACCAACCAAGTAATTCAGCACTAGTAGAATGCGCAATGGATAGAGCAATTCAATCGATAGATATAGACGTATATCAATACACCACTGAGCATATCCATCAGTTGGTCATTGTATCAGTTTGATGCTTGGTCACTGATAAACCAATTATTTAGCAATTCTAGAATGACAAGAGAAACATCCATTATTGACCGAGAAGTTAACTAGTGACATAGCAGTGCAGAGCACATCAATCATGCCAGTACCGCAGCCGTTGCATTAATTTGTTCACAGATGGTTTTAGCACTGTAGCAATTCTAGACTGATCAACCGATATATCATGTCTTGCTAGCAATATTGAAAACTGAGTATACGGTACTGACTGTAGGTATCTACACAGTAAAATAGCCATTGAAATAATCTGTCCGCTGATCATCTATGTACATCAGCAGTTGCAGAATGATCTATGGACAGAGCAATTATACATGGAGAAATAGCCATACGTCAATACAGGACTGAGTATAATCATCGAGAGGACACAGTGGCCGTTTGATTAACCAGGTCACTGAGGCCTTGAATTCTATACTAATTCTAGAATGACAAAAGACATGTCCATTGTCGCTCGAGACTTTTGAAAATTTAGAAAACTCTTCTGAGTAGTGCCATCATCGACTTTCTGTGGCCGCTGGATTAATCTGTCACTGGTGACTTAATTCCACAGCAATTCTATCATAATCAATGTACAGATCAGTTATGGCTAAAGTCATTTGCAATTGGCAATACGGTGTTTAGTACCTCCACCAACAGGGCACTGTAGCAGTTTAAACAATCTGATCACTGATGATGTAAACTGTATAGCAATCCAGGAATGATCCATTCGTATATCAGATAACGGTTGTGCTATTGCCCAATGCCAATACAGTACAATGTGTAGCGATATTCAGAGTAGTATAGCCAGTTAATTATTGTGTTCGATGATAGTGTAAGTTCATCAGCAATTGAAGAATGATAAATGGTCAGAGCAATAGTCGATGGCAACGTTGACATATGCCAATACGCTACGGAGTGTAGCCATCGACAGGGCCCTGCTGTCCTTTGATCAACGAGTTCACTGACGGTTTACATTCTGTAGCACCGCTGGAACGACAAAATGCAGATCGACAATCGCACGAGATATAAAGAGTTGACAACACAGCACAGAGTACAGCCATCGTCACAGTATCGCAGTCCTTTGTTTAATTTGTTCTCTGACGATTTAGAATCCGCGAAATTTGGAGAATGGTATATGGATATATCAATTATCGGTAGTGGTATTAACAATTGACGTTACGGAATTGAGTGTAGCCAACTACCCGATACTGTAGCCATTGATGTAATAAGTTCCCTGACCATGTAAGTTCCTCAACAATGGTACAGTGATCAATGGATAGAGCAATTGTCGCTCGTGACATTGGCATTTACTAATACAGTATTGAGAATGGCCATCAGCAGGGTATTCTAGCCAATGTATTAATCGGTACGCTGATAATATAGGTTGTTCAGCAATTGCAGAGTGAACAATGGGTAGGTCGTATATCGGTAGTGACATAAACAAATGACAAAGAAATACTGAGTGTAACAATCTACATGCTACCTTAGATATTCAATTAATCTGTACGCTGATACTCAATGCTCCTCAGTTATTTTATGGTGATCAACGGATAGCGAAACTTCCGTTGGAGACTCTGACATGTGTCAATGCAGTTCAAAATACAGCCACCAACAGTGTGTTATAGCCATATGACTTCTCTGTTCACTGGTGATATAAATTCCGCGGTATTTCCCGATTCGTCAATGTATGCATGTGCTACGGCTAGAGACACACACAATTGACAGTGCGGTACCCACTACATCCAGCAACTGGGTGCTGTAGCAGTTGGAATAGTTTGTTCGCTGCCGATTTAAGCTCTATGGCAATTCAAGAGTGATCTACAGCTAGGTGCACTAGAGCTCGATATACAAACCGACCACAAAGCAGTGCTGTGCACAGCCATCTTCACAGTATTTTAGCAGAGGGATAATTTGTTCTTCGATGAAATAAATTTCGCAGCAGTGCTAGAATAATCAATGTATAGAGCAATTCTCGTTATAGGCATTGACATATGTCAATACAGTACGAAGTATAGAAATCAAGGAGACACTGCGGACGTTTGATTAACCTGTTCACTGATTATTAAACTATATAGCAAATTCGGGATGGCAAAAGACAGACATATTATTACTCGAGACGTTAACAATTGTCAACGCGGTACTAAGTATTGCCATCATCACACTACTGAGCCCTTAGTTTAATCTGTTCAATGATAATTTAAACTCTATATCAACTCTAGGATTAAAAACGGGTAGACCATATTTCGGTAGTGACATTGACATATGACAATACAGTACCGAGTGTAGCCATCTACACAGTAATATGTCCGCTGAATTAATCTGTTCGCTGATCACCGAAGTTCCTTGGCAGTTGTAGAATAATCACTGGACTGTGCAACATTTGTTGGAGAAATTGACATATGACAATAGAGTAATGAGTATAGCCATTAACAGGAACTGTAGCCGCTGCACGGTCCTGCTAAATCGACAAAAAAGTTTCTATAGCATTTCAAGAGTGACTAAAGGCAAATTCATTCTGGCACGAGGTATTTACACGTAACAAGGTGGCAGAGAGAGCAATTATCATCACAGTACTGTAGCCGTACGATTAAATTATTCACTGATGATCTATATCCCTCAGCATTTCTAGCATAATCAACGTATGATTCAGTTATGGCTAGTGATATCTACAACTGACACTACGGAGCATAGTACGTCCACCAACAGAACACAGTACCTGTTGGATAAATCTCCACAATGAAGACTAGATTTCGATAGCAGTTAAATAATGTAAAGGGAGGGATTTATCATCGCCCGGGTTATGAACAGTCGAAAATGCAGTACTGAGTACCACCCTCATTACAGTACAGCAGCCGTTGAAATAATTTGTTCACAGGCAATTTAATTCCTACAACACTTACAACATAATCAATGCATGGATCAGATGCAGCAAGAGACACATAAAATTGGCGGTACGGTGTTTAGTACGTCCACCAACAGAGCACTGTTACATTTGGAAAAGTCTCGACAGTTATGTTTTATATTCCATACAGTTCTAGAATGACAAAGAGAGGTCCACTGTCGCACGAGAAAATAACTATTGAAAAGACAGTACTGTGTACAACGATCATCACAGTACAATAGCCATTGATTTAATCTGTCCACTCGTGATTTGAACTCCATAGCAATTGTAGCAGAATCAATGCGCAGACCAGTTAAGGCTAGCGATATTTATAATTGACATTACGACTCTCCTTGCGTTCACCTGCAAGGCATATTTGCCGTTGGATTAATCGGTCCACTAATGATTTATATTCTATAGCAATTCTAGCGTGACAAGAGACGGATCCAATATCGCTCGGGTCACAGACATTCGACAAAGCAGAGCTAAATATAGCCATCATCACAGTACTGTTGCCATTGGATCAGTTTGTTCACTATTGTTTTAAATTTGACTGATGACTTTTATTCTATGACAGTTATAGATTAATCAATGGGTAAATCTGTTGTATCTGGAGACATTAAATATTGATGGTACAGTACTGATAACAGCTGTCGACGCAGTACCGAAGCCATTGTATCAACCCATTCCTCTCTGATCTAATTTATATTGCTCTGCTGGTATGACCAATTGTCGCTATAGATACATACAATTGAAGATACAGAATTGAGACTTGAAGTCTCAACAGTAACACGTTCATTGGTTTAATCCATTCGCAGATCATCAAGGTCTTATATAATTTCTAAAATGATAAATTTATGGACTTATTACCCTCAGGTTTATTGACAGATGTCAGTACAGCACAAAGTGCATCCATGAACGCATTGCTCCAGCAGGTGGGTGAATATATTCGCTAAGTACTTAAATCCTGCTGCATTTCTTCATTGACGAACGGTAATTAATTACCGCTTGAGACAATAGGCACTGAGAGTACAGTACAGAGTACAGCAACTAACTCTCTACTGCAACCGTTGTATTGATCTGTTTAACGATGACCTAAATTCTGTAGCATTTACAGAAGGGGAAGAATTATGACAATTATCGAGCGAGACGACAGCAATTGACGGGAGAGTACTGAGCGCAGCCGTCATCGCACTACTTTAGCCGTTGGAATTATTTGTTCACTGATGATTAATATTACTCGGCAGCTCCAGAATAATCAATGTAGGGATCAGTTATGGCTAGAGATATTTGAAATTGACAGTACGTTGATTTGTGTATCCACCAAGAGAGCAGTCTAGCTTTCAGATTAATCTGCTCACTAACGATATTATTTCTACAGCAGTTCTAGAATGGCCAAAGTACGAATTAGTTATAGCTAAAGATATTAACAACCGGCAATGCACTTCCGAGTATAGCAATCAACATAGTCCAACAGCAATTTTATTATCTTATTCTATGGTCCTTACTATTATATTGCTAATCTTGAACGATCCATGTATAGGCCAATTATCGCTTTAGATATAGACAATTGAACATGCAATACTGTGTGTGGCTGTCTACGCAGAGCGATATCCAATGGATTAATATTTTCGCTGATCATTTAACTTCTACAGCAATTCTAGAATGAACAATGTGTAGAACAAATTCCGCTACAGATATAGATAATTGTTAACACATTACCGAACGTAGTCATCTACATAATACTATAGCCATTGGATTAATATGTTCACTGAAGTTTTCACCTCTACAGCCTTTCAAGAATCATCGAAGGCTTAATCAGTTACAACTGGGGATCATTTCAAAATACACTGCTGAGTATGGAAATTAAGAGTGCCACCGCCATTGTATCAACCATTCCTCTGATCATGTATATTATAATGTATTTCTACAACTATCGAAGTTTAGATCAATTTTGAATAGAAACATTGGCAATAGAGGATACAGTACTCAGCATACACATCTACAGATTACAGTTGCCACTTGATTAGACCATTCACTGATCACCTAACATCTACAACAATACCTGGCCCGTATACATCATTCTAAAGTTATTCTGCAATTGCCGAAGCAATAAAACGATCAGCGAACATATTAATGCAATGGCTAAAGTATTGTGTAGATGGCTACACTCAGTACTGTATTGTCATTTGTCAATACACCATGAACATATTAATGCAATGGCTAAAGTATTGTGTAGATGGCTACACTCAGTACTGTATTGTCATTTGTTAATACACCACAGGTGAATGGTGTATCCGTTGATCATTCAAAAGTTTCTACAGAGTATAAATCATCAGTGAAAAGAATAATCCAACGACAACTGCGCTCTGTTCGGGAACGCACTTCGTACCGTAATATCAACTGTAAATGCTTCTAGCATGATCTGATCTGTACAATGATTACCCCAGGACTGCTGTAGAACTTAATACTTCAGTGAAAAGATTAACTAAACGCCGACAGTACTCTGATGATGGCTGAACTATGTACTGTGTTGTCAATTGTTAATATCTCGAGGGATAGTGGACATGTACTTTGTCGTTCTGGGATTGCTATAGAATTTAAGTCATCACTGAATAAATTATTACAGCGACTGCAGTGCTTTGCTGGTGGATGTACTATGTGCCGTAATCTCAGTAGGAAATATCTCAAGGCATATCTGCAATATGCATTGATCATTCCAGAATTGCTGTGTAATTTATACCATCAGTGAACAGAGTAGTCCAAGGTCTACATTACAGTGATGATGGTTGTGCTCGGTACTGTGTTGTCACTTTTTAATATCACGTGGGATGACGTTCTGCATTTCTCGTTCCAGTAGTGCCGTAGAAAATTCATCATCTGCTAACAGATTAATCCAACGGCTAATGTACAATATTGGTGGATGTTACAAGTATAGTACTGTCAATTCGAAATATCTGTAGCTATAATAAAGATTGGTTACGCCAGATTTGCTTTCGAATATATATCATCATTGCAAAAAGCAGCCCATCGGCTAGAGTATTGTGATGATGGCTGTACTCAGCACCGTGTTTTCATTCGCTAATACCTCGGAGGGTAACAGATATGTCTTTTGTCATTCTGGAATTGCTATAGAGGCTAAATCATCATTGAATAGATTAATACAGCTGTTTAGTGCTATATTCGTGTATTCAATAGGTACCGTACTGTCAATTGGAAACACCTCATACCATAAAAGTACCATACATTGATTACTCCAGAATTGCGATGGAATTTACTGCATCAGTGAACAAAGTAATTCAGCGGCTACAGTACTGTGTTGATGGCTGTACTCAGCACTGTCTTGTCAATTGTCAATATCACGAGGGTCAGTGTATGCGTATTTCGTCATTCTAGACTTGTTATAGAACCTAAATCATCATTTAAAAGGCGAATCCAACGGCTAGAATGCTATATTTGCGTATCTAATATGTAAAGTACCGTTTACTGGGGGTATCTCAAGCCATAATCGTACTACGCATTGATTATTACTGAATTGCCTTGGAATTTACGTCATCAGTGGACAAAGCATACCCAGTACTTCGTTGTCAATTGTTAATTTCTCGAGGGATTATGGACCGTCATATTTCATTTTACATTTCCGGTAGAATATATATCTCCGGCGAACAATTTAACCCGCTGGCAAAGCGCCCTGTTGGTAGATGTACGAATTACCGTACTGTGAGCTATAAATATCTCCAGCCATAGCGTTAGTATACATTGATTATTATATAATTGCTTTGGAATTGACAATATCAGTGAACAAATTTATTTAGCAGTTACAATAATGTGGTGATTGCTGTACTCAGTAGTGTGTTGTCAACAATTAGCACCACGTCGGATAAATGATCGGCATTTCACGTTCTATAATTGCTGTGAAGTATACATCATCAGTAAGCAGAATAATCCTGCGGCAATTGACCGCTGTTAGGAGATATACTTAATGCCGTACTGCCAATTGTAAATATCACTTGCCACAGGCGCCATATACATAGGCTATTCTAGAATTGCTTTCGCATTTACATCGCTAGTGAACAAGGGTTTCCACTGTCCACGTAACTGTGACGACGGACTTACCCTGTACTGTGTCGTCAATAGTCAATACCTCGAGGGCCAGCGGATCTGAACTTTGTCATTCTAGGATAGTCATAGGAATTAAATCATAATTGAACAGGTTATCCTAACGTCAACACTGCTATATTGCTGGATGTAGTAGGTACCGTGCAGCCAATTGGAAGTATCACAAGACATATCGGCGCATTCTAGCATTGCATTGGAATTTATATTGTCAGCGAACAATGCAATGTAAAGCCTACAGTACTGAGGTCATGGCTGTACCCAGTACTGTGTTGTCATTGGATAATATCTTGAGGGATAGTGTATCTGTATTCCCCGTTCTGGGGATACTGTGTAATATGCATCATCGTTGAACAAATTCATCCAACGGCTTCAGTACTATATTGTTGTATGTATTCTGTCCAGCGTTGCCATTTGGTAACATCTCGAGTATTACTAGTATTGCTATCGGTTATACATAATGATTGAACAGATTAATCCTACGGCAACTGTGGTTAGTAGGAAGATGTACTAAAAGCCTTAATGTCAATTATATATATGACTAGCCATAGCCGCACGATACGTAGGATATTCTAGAATCACACTCGGACTTACATTATCAGTGAACAAGGTATACGCAGTATACTCAGAACTGTGTTGTAAATTGCTAATACTTCGAGGCTCAGTGGGTCTGTATTTTGTTATTCTAGAATTTGTATGGGATGGAAGTTATCATTGAACGTAATAATCCAACGGCTACAGAGCTATATAGGTAGTTGGAACAGGTACCGTACTGTGAGTTAAAAATATCTCAAGCCACAGCCGTAATATACAATGACTATTCCAGAATAACTTTCTAATTTACATCAACAGTGGACAAAGCTGTCCCACGGCTACATTATTGAGATGGTGGCTGTTCTCAGTGCTGTGTTATCAATCGATAATTTCTCAAGGGATAATGTATCTGCATCTCTCGTTCCAGAATTATTGTAGATTGTGCCTCATCCATGAACAGATTAATCAACGGTAATTGTGCTCAGATGGTAGATGTACTGAGGATCGCATTTTCAATTGTAAATATCGCTGGCCATAACCGCACTGAACATAGTTTACCTCAGAGTTGCTCAGGAATTACCATCATCACAGGACACAGTTATCCATAGCCTAAATTGCACTGATGATGGCTGTACTCAGTGCTGTGCCTTCACTTGCTAAAATATCGAAGAATGGTGGACCTGCCTTTCTCGTTCTAGAATTGCTGAGGAATACACGCTATCTGTCAACAGATTTATTCAACGGCAACTGTGGTATGTTGGAAAATGTACCAAACTCCGTCCTGCCATTTGTAAATATCAGTAGTCATGACCGCGGAATACATAGACTATTCAGGAATTACCGTAGAATTTCCATCATCTATGAACAAAGAATTCCAACGGCTACAGTACTCTGACGATGGCTCTACTCAGCAATGTGTTGCCAGTTACTGGTATCTCGAGGTATACTTTATCTGTCCTTTGTCACTCTAGAAAGCTGATAAAGCTTTAGTCATCACAGAACAGATTAATACCGCGGCCGCAGTTCTATGTTGGCGGATTTATTATGCAGCGTACTGTCAATTGGATGTATCTCAAGCCATATCCGTACTATAAGTTGGTTATTCCAGAATTGCTTTGGAATTTTCATCATCAATGTACAGAGAGATACAAGGGCTACGGGACTGTGGTGATGGCTATACTGAGAACGCTGCTGTCAATTGTTAATATCTCGAGGGATGATGGATTATTCTCCTGTCAGCCTAGAAATGCCACAAAATCTAATTCAACAATGAACTAGCCAATAAGACGGCTGCTGTGCTCTGCTGGCGGATGTACTAACTAATGTACTGTAAATTGTAAATATCACTAGCTCTAGCCGTAGTATACATAGGGTACTCCTGTATTACCTGGGAATTTACATCATCAATGGACAAAGCAGTCCAATTTCTACATTGTTGTGAATATGACTGTGCTCAGTACAGTGTTGTCAATTGTTCGTATCTCGAGGGATCGTGGACCCGTATTTTGTCATTCTAGGGTCGTTCTAGAATATAAATCGCAATTGAAAAGCATAATCCATCGCCTAAAGGTCTATATTGGTGGATATAGTAGGTACCGTACTGTCATTTGGAAATAACTCAAGGCATAAACGTAATATACATTGTTTATTCCAGAATTGCTTTGAAATTTACATCATGAGTGAACAAAATAGTCCAACGGTTAGTGTAGTCTGATGACGGCTGTACTCAGCAATTTGTTGGAAGTTCCTGAAGTCTGAAAGAGTAATGGACCTGTCCTTTGGCATTCTAGAATATTTATAAGATCAATGTCATCATGGAACATATTATTACGGCGGCAGGTATGCTCAGTTGGTGGATTCTCTAAGTACCGTATGGTCAATTGGAAATATCTCTGGCCATAGCCGTGCGATACTTTGAATATTCTGGAATTGCATACGAATTTTCATCATGAGTGGTCAAAGTTGTGCAACGGCTACGTTACCGTGACGATTGCTGTACGCAGTACTGTGTCGTCAATTCTTAATATCTCCAGTGTCTGTGGATCTGCAATTTGTCATTATGGAGTTACTATAGAATATGAATCATCATTGCGCAGATTATTCCGACGGCTACAGTGCTATCCTGGTGGATGTAATAAATACAGTACTGTCAATAGGAAATGTATCAAGCCTTCACCGTAATGCACATCCTTCTTTCCAGAACTTCAATGGTACCTACATTATCATTGTACAATGTCACACAACCGTTATAATACTGTGAATATGGCTGTACTCATTCCTGTGATATCAATTGTTAATATCTCGAGGAATGATGAACTTGCATGTCTCTTTCTGGAGTTGCTGTGGAACATACATCTCCAGTGACCAACTTAATCGGACGACAACAATGCTATGTCTGTATATGTACCAATTACCGTACTCTGTGCTGTAAACAGCACTAGCCATAACCGTAGTATACATATCTTATTTCATAATTACTCAGGAATTCACATTATCAGTGAACAAAGTTGTCCAACGTCCAAATTAATGTGGTAAAGTCTGTAATCTGTGCTGCGTTGTTAACTGTTGATATCTCGAGTGATAGTGGACCTTTATTTTGTCATTCTGAAATTGTTATAGAATATATATTATCATTGAACATATTAATCCAGCTGCAACATTGCTCTGTTGGTAAACGTGCGAATTACCTTAATTTTAATAGGAAATATGTCTAGACAAAACCGCAATATACATTGGTAATTCCAGAATTGTTTTAAAATTTGCAACATCAGTGAACAATGTAGCCCAACCGGTACATTACTATGATGATGGCTGTATTCAGTACTGTGTTGTCAATTGCACATATCTTGAGGGCTGACGGGTATCTATGTTCTCATCCTAGAAATGTTATATAATATAAATCATCACTGAACAGATTATTCCAACGGCTCCAGTGCTATATTGGTGGATGTAATGGTTACCGTACTGTCAATTGGAAACGTTTCATGCCATAGCCGTGCTATGCATTAACAACTCCGGAATTGCTTTGGAGATTACACCATCAGTTGACAAAGAATTCCAGCAGAAACTGTAAACTGACGGTGGCTGTACCAATCAGTGTGTTGCCAAATAGTAATATCTCAATGGATAATTTATCTGCCTTCTGTCATTCTAGAGTTGCTTCAAAATCGAAATCATCGTTGATCAGTATAATTCAACGGCATCTGTGCGACATTGCTGGATGCAATTAGCGCCATAATGTCAGCTGTAAATATCCCTTCATATACCTGTACTCTCCATAGATTATCTCAGAATTGCTTTGGAATTTACATCATCAGTGATCAATGTAGTTCAGCGGCTACTGTAATGTGACGTTGGCTGTACACAGAAATTTGATGACAACTGATAATAGCTCGAGTGCCCGGGATCTGTATTTTGTCATTCATGGATTGTTATCGAACTTACTTCATCATTGAAGAAATTAAAGCAACACCTACAGTTAGGCATTGATATATATCGAAGTACCCTACTGTCAATTGTAAATATTTCTAGCCGTAACCGTTGTATACATGGATTATTCTAGAGTTGCTCTGGAACTGATATTATCAGTGAATAAAGCTGTCCAGCTGCTACATTACTGTTATGATGGCTGTACTCAGTCCTGTGTTGTGAAATGTTAATTTGGCTAGAGACAATGGACCTTCATTGCTCATTCTACAATTGCTGTAAAATATACGTCCTCAGTGACTAATTTGAAACAATGGCAATAGTGCTGTCTTTGTAGACGTACTAATTACCGTACTGTGAATTGTATACATCACTAGGCAAAGCTGCACTATACATAGGATATCCTAGAATCACGTTCAAATTTGCATCATCAGTGAACTACCTTGTCCTGTTGGTATACACTTGTGATGGCGGGTGCATTAATTACTCTGTTGTTAACTGCTGATACCTCGGGGGTCAGCAGATCTCGATTTCGTCATTCAAGAATTGTCATAGAAATTAAATAAACATTGAACAGATTCGCCCAGCCGCCGCTGTGATATATTTGTGAATGTAACAAGCACCGTACGTTAATTATATATATTTCAAGGTAAAACCATTATATACATTATTTTTTCCGGAATTTAATTGGAATTTACATCGTCAGTGAACAAAGTAGCACAACGTCCACACTACTGTGGTGATGGCTGCCATCAGCTCTGTGCAGTCAATTGTAAATGTCTCGAGGGACAATGTATCTTCATTTCGTCATTCTAGAGTAGCCATTAAATCTATATCATCCAAGAACAGATTAATACTGCGGCTGCAGTGCTCTACTGGTGGCAGCACTATATACAGTACCTTCAAGAGGAAATATCTCATGGCATAACCGTTGTATACATTGATTATTCCAGAATCGGTTTGTAATTTACATCATCAGCGGACACATTAATACAACGTCTGCATCACTGTGATGATTGATGTACTCAGTGCAGTGCTGTCAATCTATAATATCTCGAATGATGATAGATATGTCTTTTGAAATTCTAGAATTACCATATGACATTAATAGTCATTAAACAGATTAATCCAATGGCAACGTTGCTATATCGGTAGATGTACGAAGTACCGTTCAGTCACTTGTAAATACCTTTGGACACAACCGTACTATATGCTGAACATTCTGGACCTCCATTTGGACCTAAATTATCAGTGAAAGGCGTTATTCAACCATTACCATACTGTGACGATTGCTGCACTCAGTACTGTGCTGCCAATTGTTAATGTCTCGTGGCATAATGGATCGGCACTTCTCGCTCTAAAATTGCTGTCGAACATACAACTTCAGTAACCAATTTAATCCAACGGAAACGTTGCTCTATTTGTAGATGTACGGAGTACCGTACAGTCACATGTAAATATCACTGGCTACAACCTTTCAATACGCTGATAATTCTACAACTGCTTTGGAATTTATATTATCAGTGAACAACGTTATTCAACCGTTACTTCACTGTGACGATGGCTGTACTCAGTACTGTGTTGTCAATTGTCCATTTCTCCAGGGATAATGGATATGTACTTCTCCTTCTGAAGTTGCTATCGAATAGACCATGTCAGTGAACGACTTAATCCAAAGAGCAACAGTGCCCTTTTGGTAGATGTACTAGTTACCAAAATGTGAAGTCCAAATATCACTAGCCATAGCCGTAGTGTACATATACTATTCCAGAATTACTTAGGATTCATCATCAGAGGACAAAGTAGTCCAACCTCTACATTACTGTGGTGATGGCTGTAAGCGGTAGTATGTTGGCAATTGCTAATATCTCGAGGGATAATGAATCTGTCTTTTATCCTTCTAGAATATCTATAAAATCTAATTCACTGTTTACCAGACAAATACAGCGGCTGCAGTGCTCTGTTGCTACATGCTGTAAATGCCATACTGCCAATTGTAAATATTATTGGTCGTCACATTGCTATAAGTTGGTCATTCTTAAATCACATTCGAAGGTACGTCATCAGTGAACAAAGTAGTCCAACGGCTACATCACTGTGATGATGGCTGTACTTCGTACTGTGTTTTCAAATGCTAATATCCCGAATGTTAATAGGTTTGCAATTTGTCATGCTACAATTGTTATAGAGCCTTGATCATCATTGACCAAATTAGTTCAACGGCAACAGTGCTCTATTTGCAGAGGTACTAATGACAGAATTGTGAATTCTAAACGTCACACGCCATAACCGTAGTATTCACATTTTATTCCACAATTCCGTGCGAATTTCATCAGAGAACGTAGTACTCATGCGTGCAAATTACTGTGGTGATGTCTGTAATCAGTACTCTGCTGCCAATTGTAAATATCTAGGGGGTTGAGGAAGCTCCGTTTGCTATTTTAGAGCAGCTATTGAATCCAATTCATCATTGGACGGAATAATACAGCGGCTGCTGTGCTCTGCTGGTGGATGTCCTAGGTACCATGCTGTCAGTTGGAGAAATCTGTAACCATTACCGCACAACACACTTATAATCATAGAATTGCTTTGGAACTGACATTACCAGTGAACAACGTTATTCAACCGATGCAGTAGTGTGAAGGTGGCTGTACTCAGTTCTCTGATGTCAATTGTAAATGTTACGACAGATGGTGGATCTGTCTTTTGTCATTCCAGAATAGCTATGAAGTCTAAATCATCGTTGAACTGATTAATATAACGGCTGCTGTGCTCTGTTGGCACAGGTACTAAATGCCGTACTGTCAATTGTAAATATCACTGGTCATAATCGCGCTTTACGTTGGTTACTTTGGAATCACCTTCGAAGTCTCATCATCAGTAAATAACGTGGTCAAACCAACATATTACTGCGGTGATGTCTGTACTTAGTACTGTGTCGTCAAATGTTAATATTTCGAGGGATAATGGATCCGTCTTTTGTCATCCTGGAATAGATATAAAACCTAAGTCATCATTAAACACATTAGTACGGAGGCTGCAGTTGTCTGGTGGTGTATGTCCTATGTACGGTGCTGTCAGTTGGAAGTATCTGCAGACATGTCCGTTCTATGCATTTATAGCTCTAGAATTGCCTTGGACCTGACATTATCAGTGAACAACGTTATCTAACCGCTGTAATAATGCAACAATGGCTGTACACGACACTGTGTCGTCTATTGTTAATATCTCGAGGGACAATGTATCTGCACTTCACGGTCTAGAATTGCTGTAGGTATATACAACTTCCGTGATCAACTTAAGCTAGGGGCAAAAGTCCTCTGCCGCTCAATGTACTAATTTCCGAACCGTGCATTCTTAACTTCACTAACCATGAACGTATTATACATATTTCATTCCAGAGTTACTTAAGAATTTAAGTGATCGGTGAAGAAAGTATTCCAACGTATACTTTAATGTGATTATCGGTGTAGACGGTAAAATGTTGTCAGTCGTTAATGCCTCGAGGGTGGGTAGATCTGTATTTTGTTTTTCTAGAATCTTTATGGTATGTAAACAATCATTGAACAGATTCATCCAGCCGCTACAGTGATATATTGGTGGATGTCACATGTACCGTGCGGTCAATTCTAAATATTTCAATCCAGAACCGTTATGTACGTTACTTATTCCAGAATGGATTTTGAAAGTACATTATCAGTGAGCAAAAGTAGCACAACGTCTACACTACTGTGCTGATGGCTGTAATCAGTAGTGTGCTGTCAAATGTTAACGTCGCGTTGGTTAATATATTTGTATTTTGTCATGCTAGAATTGTTATAGGAGCTTAATCATCATTGAACATATTAATGCAACGGCAACAATGCTCTATTGGTAGATGTGCGAACTACCGAACTGTCACTTGTATACATCTCTCGCCATAACCGTGCTATACGCTGATCATCCTAGAATCGCCGTGGAATATATATTATCAGTGAACATAGTTATTCAACCGTTATTATGCTGTGGCGATGGCTGTACCGGGTACTTTGATGTCCATTGTTAGTATCTCGAGGGATAATGGATCTGCACTTCTCGTACTGAAGTCGCTGTTGAATATACAACTTCACTGACCGACTTAATCCAATGGCAATAATGCTCTATTGGCAGACGTACTAATTACAGAACTTTAAATTCGAAACATCACTCACCATAACAATGATATATATATTTTATTCGAGAATTACATAGGAATTTACTTCATCAGAGATCATAGCAGTCCATCGTCTAAATTACTGTGATGATGGCTCTAGTCAGTACTGTGCTGTCAATTGTAAATGTCTAGAGGGTTAAAGAATCTCCCTTTGCTATTCCAGAGCAGCTATAGGATCTAAATCATCAGTGAGCAGAATAATACTGCGGCTACAGTGCTCTGCTTGTGGATGTCCTTGGTACCATGCTGTCAGTTGTAGATATCTTTAACCATCACCGCGCTATACATTTATAATTTCAGAATTACTTTGGAACTGGCATGATCAGTGAACAACATTATCCAACCGTTGCAATAGTGTGTAGTTGGCTGTACTCAGTACTGTGATGTAAATTGTGAATATCATGAAAGGTAATGGATCCGTCCTTTGTCATTCTAGAATTAGCAATAATATCGAAATCATCACTGAACTGATTAATTCATCGGCTGCCGCGCTCTGTTGGCTCATGTACTAAATGCGGTACTGACAATTGTAAATATCACTGTTCATGGCCGCGCTATACGTTGGTAATTCTAAAATCACTTTCGAAGTTACATCATCGGCGAACAAAGCAGTCCGATGGCTATATAACTGTGATCATAGCTGTAATCAGTTGTGAGTCGTCAATTGATAGTGTCTCGAGGTCCAGTGGTTCTTTATTTCGTCATTCTAGCATTGCTGTAGTGCTTTAATCATGATTCAACAGATTAATCAAGCCGCTACAGTAATGTATTGGCGGATGTAGTAAGGATTGTTCAGTCAGTTTTAAGAATATCGAGCCATAACCGTAGTATACGTTGGTTATTCTAAAGTTGCATTGGAATTTACATCATCAGTGAAAAAATTATTCCAGCGGCTGCATTATTGTGATGCTGGCAGTGATCAGTACGGTCTTGTCAACTGTTAATATCGCGAGGGATAGGGAATTGTGCTTTGTCTTTCTAGAATTGTTACAGAGACTTAAACGTCATTGAACAGATTAATCCAATTGCAACAATGCTCTATTGGTGAATGAACGGATTACCGCCCAGTCACATGGAAAGGTCTCTAGACATAACCGTACCATTCGCTAATTATTCTAAAACTGCTATGGAATCTTTATTATGTGTGAACAGCGTTATTCACCGGTAACCATACGGTGACGATGGCCGTACTCAGTTCTGTGATTTCAATTGCTAATATCTCGAAGGATAATGGGTCTGCATTTCTCGTTCCAAAATTGATATCGAATATACAACTTAATTGACTAACTTTATCCATAGGCAGCAGTCCTCTGTTGGTAGATGTACTAATTACCGAATCATGAACTCTACACGTCTCTTGCCATAACCGTAGTGTACATATTTTATTCCAGAATTACTTAGGAACTTATACCATCAGTGAACAGTGTAGCCCAACGTCTATATTACTGCGACGATGGCTGTGATCGGCAGTGTGTTTTCAATTGTTAATATCTCGTGGGAAGTTGGTCCTGTAATTTGTCATTCTAGAGTAGCTATGCAATTTAAATAACCATTCAACAGTTTAATCCCGCAGCTATAGTGCTTTGTTGGTGGATGTAGATGGTACCGTACTGTGAATTGGAAATATCTCAAGACTTAGCCGTAGTATACATTGATTATTCTGAAATTGCTTTTGCCAGTGAACAATGGTATTTAACATTTACAATACTGTGATAACGGCTGTACTCGGTACTGTTTAGTCACCAGTTAATGTCTCGAGGTATAATGCATCTGCATCTATAGTTCTAGAATTGCTGTGGAATATACAACATCAGCGAAATATTAATCCATGGCAACAGTGCTCTGTTGGACGATGTAGTAAATGCAATACACACAATTGTAAATATTACTTGTCACAACCGAGAAAAACATGGTTATTCTATGACCACTATCGAATTCACATCATTAATGGCATACATCTCGAGGGATAATGGATACGCATTTCTCGTTCTAGAATTTCTGTAGAATATGCATATGCAGAGACCAACTTAAAGCAAAGGCTACATAGCTCTATTGGCAAATGTACTAATCACGGATCTGTGAATTGATAACATAACCAGACGAAACCGTATTATTCATAGGTTATTCCAGAGTTAGTCTGGAATTTACATCATCAGTGGACATATCAGTACAACGTCTACATTACAGTGTTGATGGTTGTACACAGTACGGTGTTGTAATTGTACATATTTCGATGGATAATTGTCCTGTACTTTGTCATTATAGAATTGTCACGGAATTTAAATCTCCATTGAAAAGTTCGATCCAACGGCTACAGCGCTATACTGGTGGATGTGTATTGTACTGTACTGACCTTTGGAAATAACTCAAGACATCACTGTACCATACATTGATTTTTCCGGAATTTCAATGGAACCTACGACATCAGTGAACAGAGCAGTCCAGCGTCTACTGTACTGTGATGATGGCTGCACTCAGTACAGGTTTGTCAATTGCTGATACCACGTGAGATAACGATTCCGTCTTTTGCACTCTAGGATATCTGTAATATCAAAATCGTCACTGAGCAGATTATGCCCACGGCATCAATGCTGCCTTGGAAGTTGTATATTTATCGCATCGTGAATACCAAACGTCATTAGCCATAACCGTAGTATACATGCCTTATTCAAGAATTACTTCGGAAATTTCATCATCAGTGAACGAAGTAGCTCATCGTTTACGTTACTGTGATGATGACTGCAATCGGCACTGTGTTGTTAATGGCTAATATCTCGAGGTTCAGTGTAACTGTGCTTTGTCATTATAGAGCTGTTATAGAATTTAAATCATCATTGAACTGACGAATCCGACGGCTACATTGTTACATTGGTGGATGTAACAGGTACCGTACTGTCAATTGGAAGTATATCAAGCCATAACCGTAACATGCATTGGTTATTCCAGATTTGCTGTGGAATATACACCCTCAGTTAACAAAGTTCTAGAACGGTTACATTACTGTGACTATGGCTGTACTCAGTGCCGCGTTGTCAATTGTTAATATAGCCGAGGGATAATGGATCCGTGATTTGTAATTCTAGAATGGGTATGGAACAGTAATCATGAGTAAACAGATTTATACAGCGGCTGCAGTGCTTTGCTGTTGGATGTACTAAATGTAGTACTCTCAAATGCAAGTAACCCTAGCCATAACCGTAGTATACATTGATTACTCTAGAATAGCTAAGAACTGAAGTTATCAGCGAAAAAAGTTATTCAACTTCAACACTACAGTGAAGACGGCTCAACCTGGTACTTTGCTGACAACTGCTAATGTTACCTGGGATAATGTATTTGACCTTTGCCATTCTAGAATGGGTGTAAAGTCGATATCATATCTGAACAGACTTATATAGCGGCTGCAGTGCTGTGCTGGTGGATTTACTCATTACCGCAACGAGAATTGGACATATCTCAAGCCATAACCGTACTATGCATTCATTATTTTGGAATCACTTTACAACTTACATCATTAGCGACCAACGCAGTCCATCGGCTACAGTACTGTGATGATCGCTGCTCTCAGTAATGTGATGCCAATAGTTATTACCTCGAGGGATAATGTATCTATCAATTGTCAATCATGGATATAGATAGAACCTTAGATTTCGTCGAACAGAAGAACACAGCGTCTGCAGTGCTCTGCATGTGAAATTACAAAGTACCGTATCCTGAACTGGAAATATCTCAAGACATAAGCGTTCTATACATTGATCATGTCGGAATTGCTTTGGAACATACATCATGAGTGAACAAAGCAGTCCAACGGCTACAGTACAACGACGGTGGCTCTACTCAGTACTGTGTAGCAGGTGCTAATGGCTCGAGGGATAATGGATGTGTCATCTTCATTCTATAACAGCTATAAGATCTAAATTAACATTCAACGAAATAATACAGCGGCTGCAAGTTTCTGATGGTTGGTGTACGAAGTACCGTGGTATCATATAAATTCATTATTCTGGAATAGCTTGCAACTGACTTTTTCAGTGAAAGGATTTATTCAGCCCTTAGGCTACTGTAATGGCGGCTGTGCTCAGTACCTTGTTGTCAACTGTAAATATCTCGCGGACGATGGGTCAGCACTTCTCGTACTAGAATTGCCGCGGAATATACATGGTCAGTGAATAGATTAATCGCACGGCATAAGTGCTACCTTGGTAAATGTACTCTGTGCCGTAATATCAATTGCAAATGTCACTGACCATAACCACAGTATACATATATCTTTCTAGAACCGCTTTCCAATTTGCATCATTAGTGAACGAAGTTGTCCAGCGGCTGCGTCACTGTAATGATGACAGTACCCATTAGTGTGCCGTGAATTGTTAATAACTCGCGGATCAGTGAATATGTATTTTGTCATTTCAGTATTGATATAGAATATAAATCATAATTGAACGTACTGACCTAACGGCTGCCGTGCCATGTCGGTGAATGTAGTAAGTTCCGTACTATCACCTGGAAATATCTGAATCCATAGCCGTACAATACTTTGATTGTGCAAGAATTACTTGTAACAGGAATTATCAGTGAGCAAAGTTCTTCTACCGTTACAATATTATGATGAATGTCGTTCTCAGTAGTCTGTTGTCAATTGTTAACACCTAGAGGGATAACGGACCTTCATTCTTCATTATACGGTTGCTTTAGAATATGCATCCTTATTGAACAACTTAATCCAACGGCAACAGTGCTCTCTTGGCAGTTGGAATATTTACCGTAATGTGAATTGTAAATATCACTAGCCGTAGCCGTAGTATACATTGGTTATTCCAGAATTACTTTGTGGCTTACATAATCAGTGAACAAAGTATTCCAACGTCTCAATGACTGTGAAGATGGCTGTGCACAGTACAGTACTGTCAGTTGTCTGCATCTCGAGAGACCGTGGACCCCTATTTTGGCGTTCTAGAACCACTGTCGATCAGAAATAATAACTGAAAAGCTTAATCCATTGTCGAAAGCGCAACATTCTGGATACAATAAGTACCGAACTCTCAATTGTAAGTATCTCAAGCCATAACTGCAATATACATTTATACTCAAGAATTCCTTTGGAATTTACAGCATGAGAGAACAAAGTAGTCCAATTACTACATCATTGTGATGACGGACCAACTCAGTACTGTGTTGACAATTGCTATTGTATCGAGTGACATTGGAACTCTCTTTTGTGATTGTAGGTATGCTATGAAATCGGTATCATCGTTGAAGAAATTGATACACAGGCTGCAGAAATTTGATGGTGGTGAACTAAGTACGGTCCTCCTAATTGCAAATATCTCTAGACTTAACCGTGGTATACGTTGATTATTACAGAATAGCTTGTGACTGACGGTATCAGCGAAGAGGGCTTTACAACTGTAACATTACTGTGATGATGGCTGCACTCCGCACTTCGTTGTATACTGTTTATACCTCTAGGGATAATGCACCTGCCGTTTGTCACTCTAGAATAGGAATGAAGTCGAGATCATGAGTGAACAGATTAATATAGCTGCTGCAGTAATCTGCTGGTGCATGCACTAAGTATAGTACCCTCAATTGCAAATATTTCTAGCCATAAACGTAGTAAACATTGATTACTTCAGAATAGCTTGGGACTGACATCATCATTGAAGAGAAATATCCAACGGCTGCATTACTATTATGATGGCTGAACTCCGTACCCTGTTGTCAATTTTATATACCACGAGGGTCAGTGTCCCACTGGCCAAGTGTCATTCTGGAATTGTTGTACGATCTAATTCATCATTTAGCACATTATTCCTACGGCTACTGTCTGATATCGGTGGATTTAGTAGGTACAGCACTGTCAATTGGATGTATCTCAAACCATAACCGCAATACACATTGATATTCCAGAAATGATATGGAATTTGCAACTTGAGTGAACAAGGTAGCCCAACGGCTACATTGCGGTGATGATGGCTCAGCTCAGTACCGTGTTGACAATTGTTAATATATCGAGGGCTAATGTATTTATCAGTTGTCACTCTAGAATATTCATAAAACCTTAGTTATCATTGAACAGAATATCGCAGCGGCTGTGGTGCTCTGCTTCTGGATTCTCTAATTACCGTGCTGTCAATTGGAAATAACTCCAGCCACAACCGTACCATACATTGATTATTCCAGAGTCGCTATCGTATTTACATCATCTATGAGCAAAGTTCTCCGACGGCTACATAACTCTGATGATGCCCGAAATCTGTGCTATGCCGAGAATTGCTGATAAGTCGAGGGGAAAGTTGATCTACCTTTTGACTTTCCAGAATAGCATTAAGATGTATGTCAAAACTCAAAATATTCATACTGCTGCAGCAGATCCCTGCTGGTTGGTGTAAAAAGTACCGTGCCGTCAGTTTGAAATATCTCTAGGGATAACCGTACTATATATCGATTACCCTAGGATTCCATTGGAATTGGTATTATCAGTGAACAAATTTTTTCAACAGCTATGATACTGTGATACTGGCTCTACTCGGTACTGTGCTGTCAATTTTAATACCCGGAGGGATAACGGACTTTCATTTTTGTATATACAGCCGCTGCAGATCATGCATCCCCAGTGGCCAATTTAGTCCAACGGTAAGAGCTCTCTGTTGGCAGAAGTACTAATTACCGTACTGTGAACTGTAAATACCACCAGCCGCAACTGTAGCATCCATTGGATACTCCAGAATTCCTTCGAAGCTTACTTCATACGTGAGCAAAGCAGACCAACGTCAACATTACTGTGGAGATGGCTGTACACAGTACAGTGTTTTCATTTGTTCATATATCGAGGGTTCGTAAACTTGTGTTTTTGTCGTTCTGGAACCCTTGTCCAACAGGAATCACAACAGAAAATTTTAATCCATTGCTTACATCGCTACATTGATGGATGTAATTAGTACCGTACTGTCAATTGGAAATATCTCAAGACATAACGGTAATATACATTGATTATACCAGATTTTCCCTGGAAATTAAGTCATGCGTGGGCAAAGTAGTCCAACGTCTAAAGTACTCTCATGACGACTGGATTAAGTACTGTGTCGACTATAGTTAATACCTCGAGAATCTGTGTATATACGTTTTGTCATTATAGTACTGCTACACAATTTCAATCATCATTGAACAGATTAATCTAACGGCTATAGAGTAATATTGCTGGAAGTAATAAGTACAGTATCGTCTATTGGAGGTATCTCAAGATATAACCATGATATAAGATGATCATTCCAGTATTGCCTTCGAACTTACCATATAAGTGAACAAATTATTCCAGCGGCTCCAGAACTGTGATGATGGCTGCACTGAGCACTGTATTGTCATCTGTTAATATCTATAAGTATGATGGATCTGTCTTTTGACATTATAAAGCAGCTACAAAATCTAATTCAACAATCAAGTGTCTAACACAGTGGCTGCTGTGCCGTGCCTCTGGATATACATAGTGCCGTGCTGTCAATTGGAAATGTCGGGGGCCACAACCGCGCTATACATTGATTATTCCAGAGTCGCTATCGAACTTACATCAGCAGTCGTCAACGTTGGCCAGCGGCTACATTACTGTAATGTTGGCTGAACTCTGTGCTATGTTGTCAATTGCTAATATCTCGAGGGTCAGTGGATATGTGTTTTGTCATTCTGGAATTGATATAGAACTTAAGTCATCATTGGACAGACGAATCCAACGGACACATTGTTACATTGGTGGATGTAGTACGTACCGTACACTCATTTGGAAGTATCTGAGGCCATGACCGTAATATGCATTGATTACTCCAGTATTGCTTTGGAATTTATATCGTGAGTGGGCAAAGAAGTCCAACGGCTACAGTACTGTAATGATCGCTGTACTCAATAACTTGTTGTCAGTTGTTGACATCTCGATGGATAATGGGTCTACCACTTGTCACTCTAGAATGTTTGTAGAATCTTAGTCATCATTGAACAGACATACATAGCGGCTGCAGTGCTTCGCTGGTGGATCTACTGGGTACAGTACAGTCAATGGAAAATATCTCATGACATACCCGTATTGTGCATGGATTATTCTAGATTCTGCTTCGAATATACGCCATCAGTGAACAGGTATACGAAGGTTACATTAGTGTGGTGATGGCAGTTTTGAGCACTGTGCTGTCAATTGCTAACATCTCGAGGGTTAATGGATATGCCTTTTGTCATTCTAGTATAGCTGCGAAACCTAAATCATCATTGAACAGATTAATACAGCGGCTGCAGTGATCTGCTGATAGATGTACGAAGTTCCGTACTTCCAATTGGAGATATCTCATGCCACAACCGTACTATGCATTGATTATTCTAGTGTTTCTTTAGATCTGCCATTATCAGTGAGCAATATTGTTAACCGTAACAATACTATGAAAATGGCTGTATTCAGTACTGTGCTGCCTGTAACTAATATCTCGAGAGATAATGGATTTGCATTTCTCGTTTCAGAATTGCTGCGGGGTATACATGGTCTGTGAACAGATTAATCCGGCGGCAAGGGAGCTCCGTTGGATGACGTACTAGATGCCGCACTGTCGACTGCAAATGTCTCTTGCCACAAGCGCACTATATATAGGACATTCTGGAAGCACATTCGAGTGTGCATCATCATAGAACGAAGTAGTCGAACGTCTACATGACATGGACGATAGCTGTACTCAGTACTCTGTCGTCAATTGTCAATACTTCGTGGTTCAGTGGATACGTGTTATGTCGTTCTAGAAATGTTATAATAATTAGATCATCATTGAACGGATTAATCAAACGGCTACTGTGCTATGTTTGTCAATGCAATTGGTAGCGTTCTGTCAATTAAATATATCTCCAGCCACAGGCGAAGTATACATTTATTATTCTAGAATTGCTTTGGAATCAACATTATCAGTGAACAAGTTTATTCAACCGTTACAATATTGCGACGATGGCAGTACCCAGTACTGTGTTGTCAATATCTATTGCCTGCAGGAATAATGGATCTGCTTCCATCTTTCTAGAATTGCTGTGGAATATACATCACTAGTGACCAGGTTAAGACAACGGCAAGAGAGATCGGTTGGTAGACGTACTGTATGCCATACTGCCTATTGTAAATTGCGCTAGCCATAAACGCGCTATAAATAGGATATTCTAGAATGTCTTTCGTATATGCATCATCAGTGAACCAAATTCCCAACTGCTACATGACTGTGATGGTGCCTCTAGTCTGTACTGGGCTGTAAATTAATTACATTTCGAGCGTCCGTCGATATGTATTTTGACATTCTAGAATTGTTTCACTATTCAAATCATCATTGATGAGTTTAATACATCGGTCACTATGCTATGTACGTGTGTGCAATATGCACCTTACTGTCAACCGGAAATAGGTCGAGCCATGGCTGAAACTTATGTTGACTACTCCAGAAACGCTTTCGTACTTAAGTCACCTGTGAACAATGTTATTCAACGGCTACGAAACTGTGTTGTTGGCCGTACTCAGTAATTTGTCGTAATGTTCCTATGTGCCGGGGGAAAATGTATCTGCATTTTTCGCTCTAGCATTCCTGTGGTGTATACGTCATCAGTAAACAAGCAAATAAAACGGCAAGCGTGATCTGTTGGACGATGTACTAAATGCCGTACAGATAATTGTAAATATCACTTTCAATAAACGCACCATACATAGTTTATTCTAGAATCACTTACGAATTTAAATCATGAGTGTGCAAAGTGGCCCTACGCCTACATTACTTTGATGGTGGCTGTGTTCTGTACTGTGTTAGCAATTGTTAATGTCCCGAGAGTCAGAGGATGTGTATCTTGTCATTCCAAAATTGTTATAACATTAAATCATTACTGAACACATTAATGAAACTGCTACACTGCTATGATGATGTGTGCAATAAGTACTGTACCGTTAATTGAAGATGCCTCAAGCCGTGGCCGCGATATACAATTTATATACCAGAATTGCCTTAGAATGTTCATCACCAGTCAACAAAGTCAATCACCGGCTAAAATACTATGACGATGGTAGCACTCAGTACGTTGTTGTCATTTGTTAATAACTCAAGGGATAATGGATTTGCATTTCTCGATCTAGAATGGCCGTGGAATATACATCTCGGGTGTACATGCCAATTTAACGGCATCAGCGATCTCTTGGAAGATCTACTAAATGCCGTACTGTCAATTGCAAATATCACTAGCAATAACCGCAGTACACATAGGTTATTTTAGAATTACTTTAGAGTATACATGAAAGCAGTCCAACGGCTACATTACTCTGATGGTGGGTGTTGTCAGTTCTGCGTTGTACATTGCTGATATTCCGAGGATCAGTGAATAAATAATCTGTCATTGTCGAATTGTTACAGAATATAAACCATCATATGGCTGGTTAGTCGAACGGCTACAATGGTATATTTGTGGATGCAGTAAGTACCGTTCTATCAATTTGAAATATTTGAAAGCACAGTCGTTATATACATTGATAATTCGATAATCTCTTTCGAATCTACATCATCAGTGGACATAGTGGCCCAACAGCTATATTGCTGTGATGATGGCTGTACTCGGTTCTATGTTATCAATTGTCAATATCTGGAAGGTCAGTGGACCTGGATTTTGTCATTCTAGATTATTGTAACATTTATGTTATCATTGAAAAGTTAATCAATGGGCTACAGTGCTGTATTGGCGCATGTGATGTGTACCGTACCGTCGATTGGAAATATCTCAGGGCACAATCGTAATATACACTGATTATTGTAAAATTGCACTGGAATTTGCATTACGTGTGGGAAATGTAGCTCAACGTCTACAGTGCAGTGATGATGGCTCTACTCACAACTGTGTCGTCAACCATAAGTATCCCGAGGGTGTGTGTATATGCATTCTGTCATTATAGTATTGTTACACGCTTTATTTCATTATTGAACGGATTTTTCCAACGGATACAGTGATATATTGTGGGAAGTAGTAGGTGCCGTACTCTCAATTGGAAATATCTCTAGCCATATCTGTGATACACGTTGATTATTCCAGAAAACCTTTGGAATTTACGTCACGAGAAGACAAAGCAGGGTAACGGCTACATTATTGAGGTGATAGCTGTACTGATTACTGTATTGTCAATTGCTTATTTCTAGCCTGGTAATGGATCTGTAAATTGTCATTCTGGAAAAGTAATCCAATCGCTACAGTACTGTGATTATGACTGTACTCAGTATTGTGTTTTCAATTGTTAATTCCCCGATGTATAATGTAGCCGCGCTTTGACATTCTAGAATTGTTATAATAACAGAATCGTCGCTGAACTGACTAATCCAGCAGCTACAACGCTCTGCTGGTGGATGTAGTGTGCACAGTAGTGTCAATTGTAAATGACCCTAGCCATAACCGTACCATACAATGAGTATCCCAGAACGGTAATGGAATTTATGCTATTGGTGATCAAACTTCTCCAACGGCTGCAGTACTGTGACGACGGCTGAACTCTGTGATCTGTTACCAATTACTAATGCCTCGTGTGATAATGGGTCTGCATTCTGTCATTATAGGATTGTGATGTAACATAAATAATCATTGAACAGGTTAATCCAAAGGCTACAGTACTCTGTTAGTTGTATTACTAATTACCGTACTGTCAATTGTGAATGTCACGAGCCATAAACGTTCACTGCACTGATCATTCTTGAAATGCCGTCGAATGTACATCGCTGATGGACAAATTAATCCAGCGGGCACGCTAATGTGAGGGTGACTGCACTCTGTACTGCGCTGTCAATTGCTAATATCCTGAGGGATAGTGGATATGGCGGTTGCCATTCTAGAAATGCTATATGTGAAACGTCGTCGGTCATATCAATACAGCTGCCACAGTGATCTATTGGCAGATGTACCATGGACCGCGTTGTCAGTTGTAATTGCCTCTAGCCGATACCATACTATGCATTGATTGTCACAGATTGGCCTTGGAGCATGCATCATGAGTGAGAAATGTAATTCATCGAGTACAATACTGTGATGTTGGCTTTATTCTGTACTGTGTTGTCATTTGTTAATGTATAGTACGGTTATGGCTAGAGACATTAATAGCAGACATTACAGGACTCAGTACATCCACAGGCCGAGCACTGTAGCTTTTCGATTAAATTGTTCAATGGTGATATGGATTCCATATCATCTCTAAAATGACAAAAGGCCCATCCACTTTCCCCCCAAAAATTTGCTTGTGACAACACAGAACTGCGTACAGCCACCCTCCAAGTATTGTAGTCGTTGTGTTACCTTGTTCACTCATGACGAGAATTCCAAAGAAGTTATAGAACAATCAATGTATAGGACGGTTGTGGCTAGAAATATTTAAAACTGACAGTGCGGTACTTAGTATACGCATTAACAGTGTTCCCTAACCTTTGGTTTAACCTGATATATGATGCTGTATATTTTGGTGCAATTCCAGAAAGACAAAAGACATATCCATTAGAACGCGAGACATTTATAATAGACAACGCAATGCTGAGTGCTGCCATCGTCACTGTATTCTATCCTTTGGAAGGATTTGTTCACTGGTGATTTAAGTTCCCATGCAATTCTAGAATTATCATTGTATATTACGCTTATCTCTAGAGATGGTTACTATTGAAGGTACGGTAATCAGTGCATCAATCAAGAGAGCACTATTGCTTTTGGATTAGTCTGTTCGCTGACGATGTATATCCAACAGCAATTCAAGAATGAAGCGTGCAGTTCCATAATCCCTCGAGGCATTAACAAATGACAACACAGTACTGAATGCATGCATCTTCACAGCTTTGTAGCCGTTGCATTAATTTGATCACAGATTATTTACTTTCCGAAGCAATTCCAGAAAAATAAACGTATACTGCGGTTACGGCTAGGGGTATTTAGGATTCAAAGTACGGTACTGCGTACATGTATCAACCGAGTACAGTACCCGTAGCATTTATCTGTTTAATGATGATTAAGAGTCTCTAACAATTCTAGAATGGCGAAACACAGATTCATTGTCCCTCGTGGTGTTAACAATTGGCAATACAGTACTGTGTACAACCATTACAATGTAGTAATGTAGCAGTTGTAATTCTTTGTTCTATGATGTCGTAAGTTCCAATGTAACTCCAGAACAACCTATGTATAGCACGGTCAGGTCAAGTGACATTTGCAATTATCAGTACGGTGCTTAGTGCATCCTCGAACATAGCACTGTTGACCTTGGATTAATCTGTTCACTGGTGATGTGTATTGTGCAGCAATCCCAAGATGAGAAATACAAATCCATAATCCCACTATATATTAACATTTGACAACACAGAACTGAGTACTGGCATCGTCACAGTGCTGTAGCCGTTGGATTACTTGACCGCCGAAGATTTAAATTGAGTAGCAAATCTAGGAACATTAGTATATATACCAGTCATGGCTAGAGACTGTTGCCTCTATCGTACACAGAACATCCATAAACAGAGCACTGTAGCCGTTGCATTAATCTGTTCACTAATGACTTGTTTTCTACAGCAACTGGAGAATAATCAATGGACAAATCAGTTATTGCTAGAGACATTAACAATTGACATTACGGTACATAGTACATCCACTATCAGGGCTTTGTTGCCATAGTAGTAATCTGTGCACTGACGATTCAAATTATATAGAATTTATGGAATGGCAACAGATATAAACATTTTCGCTCGAGACATTATCTCTTGATTTATCAGGATTGCGTGCTGCGGTCAAACCATTGCTGCTGCAGTAGGATTACTCTTTCACCGATGAATTAAATTCCATAGCATTTCCAGAATGACCAATGAATAGAACCGTTACGGCCGAAGATATTTGCAGCTGACATTACGGTACTTGGTACAACCAACAACTGACCACTCTTGCCGTTGGAATAATCTGTTCAGTCATAACATAAATTCTCATACAACTCTAAAATGACACAGGGCAGATCGATTATCCCTCAGGATATTAACAATTAATATCTTGCAGTAATAGCAGTACTGAGTGCAGGCATCGGCACGTTATATAGAAGGATTATAGTGGGTTGGATTTATCCGTACACTTATGACTTACGCTTTACAGCAATTATACAATGATCAACGGATTTACTAAGCATCGCTAGTGATATTACCAAATGGCAATGCGGTATCGAGTGTAGCCATGTACACAGTACTATAGCAATTTTACTTATATGTCCGCTGAACATATGGGCCCGTCAGCAATTGTGGAATAATCTATGGATAGTGCAAACTCCGCTGGTGTCTGTGACATACGGCATTACTGTACTGTGCATGGTCATCGACACAGCACTGTAGACGTAGATTAATATGTTCGCAGGTCACGTAAGTTAATCAGCAATTGTAGAACGGTAAACGGATAAAACAATTGTCGCTGGGGACGTTAGCACATGTCAGTACATTACAGAGTGTCGCCATCAGTAGTGCAATGTAGTCGTTTGGTTAATTTTCTCACTGACGATTCAAATTATATAGCAATTCTAGTATGACGGAGGTCATACCCATTGCAGCTCGAGATATTAGCAATTTCCAAAACAGTGCTGATTGTTGCCATCATCAAAGCGCTGGTGCCATTGGATTGATTTGTTCACTGATGATTGTAATTCCACACCCAGTCCAGCCCAACCCATGTATAGGCCAGCTGTGGCTTGATACATATATAATTGGCAGTGCGGTACCTAGTACATCCACCAGCAGAACAATATAGCCGTCAGGTTAATCTGTACAATGATAATTTAAATATTATATCAATTCTAGGATGACAAAGGACACATCCGTTAGCGCTCGTGGTATTAGCAGCAGACAAAACAGTACAAAATACAGTCATCAGCCCAGAACTGCAGACTTTCTATTAATTTCATCACTGAAGATTTAAGTTCCACATGTAGCATAGTCAATGTCCGGATAAGTTATGGCTTGAGATATTTAGAATTGGAAGTTCGGTAATTAGTTCATCCACAGACAGAACGCTATGGCCGTGGGAAAAGTTTGTCAACTAACTTTTCAGGCTCCATGGCAGTTCTAGAATGATCAACGGGTAGATCACACATCGGTAGTTATATTACTGAATGCTGCGATGGAACGAGTGTGTCCTTAATTAAACAATACTATAAACAATACTATAGCTATTGCATTATTCTGTCCGCTGATATTCTAAGTCCTTTAGTAATTGTCGAATGACTAATAGACGGAGAAATAGTCGCTAGAGACATTGACATATGACAATACCGTGCTGTGTATAGCCGTCAACACTATACTAACACTGCTGCGTCAATTCCTTCACTGATGATTAAAATTCCGCAGCAATTCTAGCATAATTATAAATGTATGGATCGGTTATGGCTAGAGATATTTACAATTGGCGTAACGGTACATATTACGTGCACCAACGGAGCACTGTAGATGTCGGATTAATCTGTTCACTGATTGATGCAATGCTATAGCAACTATGGAATAACATGGAACTGGTCCATTGTAGCTCGAGATATTAATTACTGATAACACAGTACTGAGTCCAGCTGCCATGGCTGTACTTCAGCCGTTGGATTAGTTTGTTCACTGATGACTGAAACTCCTCTGCATCTTAGAGCAGTGAATGTATATAACACTTATGTCTTGAGATATTTACAATTGTCAGTACCGTACTTAGTTCATCCACGGAGAGAGCACTGTATCTGTAGCTTAATCAGTTGTCTGATGATCAAAGCACAATATCAACGCTAGAATCATCAATGGATAATACGGATATCAGTAGCGATATTGATCAATGACAATGCAGTACCGAGTGTTGCCATCAACGCAGTGGTATTGCCGTTACAGTAATGTGTCTGCTGATGGTTGAGATTCTATAACAGTTGCAGAAAGCCAAGAGCGTGATCCATTATCGCTGGAGACATGAACAACTAACAACTCAGCACGGAGTACAGCCATCATGACTGCAATGCTGCCGTTGCGTAAATTCATTCATTGATGATTATATTCCCAGCAATTCGAGAATTATCATCGTATAGGCTAGTATTTAGCTAAACAACCTGTCTGTACGTTCCTTCGGACTTTCACCAGCAAAGCACTGCAGCCGTTGAATAATTCTGTGCACTCACAACTTACATTCGTACCTCTTCTAGAATGACCAATGTGCAGTATAGTTATGACTGTATGTTACATAGTACATCCACGGACAGAGCATACTACCCAGTGGGATAGTCTGCTCATTGATTATTTAAACATTGTAGCAACTCTTACTTTCCTTTGTTAAATTTATCATTGTGCTTCTGTGTAATAATTTCCCTGTAACCTTTCAGATCGATTATACCCGTGTAGATGGAGCAATAATTAAATAAACTAGGCGCTAATAAAGGCTACGACATTGAAGTATAATTCATGCCGCCTACCAAACCATATTAAAATATATAGTCAAACAATATTCTAAGTTTTTATTCCGAATAATGAAGATACAGCGAAATACCAATTTAATCATCATATTCAGTCCACCAGACAATAATAATTAAAACAACGAAATGCATAACACTTCACTGCAATCAGCAAAATTACCGAGAACCACGTACCCAGCAATAAATCCAAGCCATGCGTATAACCAAACCTTCCCATACAAGCAACCCTGTAGGTTAGGACGGAAATGAGTGCAAAAAACTTCCAAGAATATCACGGGAGGAATCGCAGGTGGAACCCTTAACGCAAAGGAGATCATACGGATGGCGCCCGAGATCGAACTTGTTTGCCCGTTGAGTTATCTGTTTGCTTTATTGTTTTTCCTACTCGAACGAGTGCCAAATGCATTCAAATCAAATCCACGAAGCCGTGTAACTTCGTTCGCGCGCCCGTTTGGCAGGAGTATCTTGAAATGCTGGCAACGTAACGCCGCTAATATTATACATTGTCGTCAGGACAGACGGAAACGCGCGTTACATACTTCCGTTTGGCGCCGGTTAGCATCCATGCTGGCAAGAAGTACCGTGGAACGAGTATCATCGACCGAGTGCACATTCAACACTTTGCCCTCGGCGATTCAATCGTTGCGGAAAAATATCGGTTCGAAGGTTTCACGCTGAAAATTCGACGAAATTTCTTAAAGCAGTGTGCGAGGCATCTGGTACAAATTAACGCGTGGAATTATTTTCTTCCCACATTCCACGCATCGTCATTTGACATTTAACGCTAAATCTACTATTGGTTGAATGATCCACGTTTGAGGAAAGGCAAGAAGAGTTTGAAAACGTATAGGAAAATTAATTTTATATATATTGGAACCAATATCTCGCCAAAACAACGATCGATTCAATGGGGAGTTACAAGTAAACGGTTTGGAAATGGTTTTGAGTATGAACTTTGGCAAGTTTAATGTACGGATTAATGCTAACCTCCTACAGTACTCGATTAAGTCCTTACACCCTAATATATCTACGAGAAACTGAGCATACTGATGTTACTGAATTTCAATTGCGAACCTACGTACTCATTTTATTCTAAATAATATTTCCTCAATTTTTAGGATTTATTCCAATTCCGCGAGCGTTAAAGTACGCTCCATGCAATTTCAGCCTAATGCGGGTGCAATTGATATTTTTGGGATTTGGTATGAAAAACTCACAACGATGTAGACTCGTTATCATGGTGTAGGCGGTTAGGGCCATGCGCTGTAATGTATATCGTTCGCATACGTTCGTGAGTCTTACTTTCGAAAGTATGGAAAAATAGGAACACTGGTAGTTTCAATAAAAGGGTGTCTCTTTTTGCATTACGTTCAATTACGGTTCATAAGACAGCTAAAGTCACGCCATGAAAGATAATGGGCGGATTTTCGTTTCGCCGCAAATTTCAGACTCAACGAAGAGCATACTACCGACATGTTACTAATTAAAAAATTTATATGGCGGAATATAAACAGGATGCATTCAATCAGCACGCACCAGTCATACTGAACAAGAACAAGAAAAATTCTGCCTGGCCTTCAAAGTAGTAGTAAACAGGTTCGGAGTATAAAGGAATAATCCTTCGGAAAGGAATTACCTAGCAGTCAAAATTCGTGTACTAAATTTCATTGGGTTTCTGCAGTTGTCCGATTTTCCCTAATTTCGTGACCAGGGATAAGCTTCTAAAAGAAAAAGAGTTCTTAAAGCTTCCCAAATCTTTTAACCGAAAACCCGTTTCCGCCTTCCACCACAAAAATGTCCAAGCGAAAATTCGACCGGAGGACGCAGAAGTACGCCTTTACCCTTTCTATAGGGCCCACAAATGATATCCTCCGATCTCTCCTCGCCACGTTATAACTGCTCAAATGTTACGGTAGCGTAGTTACACGTTACACGATACACGTAGTTTGCACTAGGTTGCATGCAATGAAAAGTCATTGAGCGGAGAAACAAGTTCCTAGACATTCAGTTGCAAAAATGAAGGTGCATTCGATGCAAATGCGGTGAATACGACGCCGGAATATAGTATTGTCGTCTCGGTAGGACGCATAGCGAACGCTAACGAACGTGTATTTTCCGACTGTAGACGGCGAGCCTAATATATACGCCGCGAGACGGCGACTAGCAATAGGTCACTCTACCGCATAAGAGCGTTGCTATAATTATTTGGCCCTATTACCGTTTGCATGCGTGCGAACCGCACGGCTTCCGGAGGGCGTGTCCCACTCTACGACATAGCGGCGCTTGCCTGTAAACAATGCACAGTCCGACACTGCCTTCCAGCAATTCTCTAACGAAACGTCGTGTCTACTATTAATTCCCCTCATCGTGGGAACGACGTGCGAATAGACGCGTGATTTGAACAAATATGGATGACCGGAATACATTCGGCTGCTCCAAATGAATACGTTCGAGCCGGGCTTGACGGAACCATTAATTAGAGCCTTCTGCTGCAACGCTTATTCCCTAGAATATACATGACCAATTGTTATTACAACAACTAGATTATACATGAACAATTGTTATTACAATTATCATTAACTACTGTAGTTGATGCAGCATGACATTATCGTGTATATAAATAATTGGAACGAGCGGATCCAGTAGTTGCTTCTGGAATTGTTAACTTTGAGTTTCATTCAGAAAGTATGGTGTATTAATATTATACCTGTATACCGTGTTTGTGTGCAGTTTTACGTAGAACTACGATAAATTATTGTAAACAAGATTTCTAGCCGCTAAATGATCTTTACTTGTTTCTAGATGCCGCATTTGTCTAAAAGCCTGAAAAGTTATGCAATTTTATAAGGAAATTAAAATGAAAAATGGGAGGATTCGAAATTTTCATAGCAATATTGTATTAATTACGTTACGAATATCAAAAATAAGGAATGCCCTAATTAAACGCACTTTAATTAAACCTCTATAACAAGAGAAGTTATGACAGAAGGTGGGAAGAAAAAGATAAAAAGTGAATAATTACTAACCTACCATACATTTTACAAACCTAATCGATACATGCATGAAGTAAAATCTAGAGATCCCTCCATGTCATATTTAACATTCCCATTTCCCTTCTTATCTTCCACGATGCTTTACTTTCACATGCACTCTTACCTAGTCATATATAAAAAAAAATTTGTTTCCTCCAGTTCCTTATATCGACACTAATGAAAAATATTCCCATTTAATGCTAAACCTACAATGGATTAAGTGTCTATTCACCAACTTTTAAATAAAAATTTCATACTACTTAATATCCCGATTTTTCTTCTAATAGAGTAATGTGATCATTTTTCAGTTCTTCCATTCAGTACATTTTTCCAATATTCGGTATTAATATACCTAATGTTGAAAATACAAAGCTTCTAAATTACTAAATTACTAAATTACTAACTTGTAGGATGGCGGAAGCTAGAGTTGGGGCACAATAAATTGACAAAACAGCAATTGCAGAATAACGCGGCCTAAAAGTTCATAAAACTATTTTAACGAAGGAAAGGACACCAAGATAACGTAACGAAAACACACAATGCGCACCCTAATTGAACTCCCTTTCGAACACGAAGCGACTCACGCTCGTGCCGATCACAGAATAACTTTTCCATTTTCTACTTGAAAATACTGATCAATTTAGAGTTCGTTCTTGTTGGCAATTGCCTTATGGGATAAAATTGAGAAACGAGAATAATCGACATATCAATGATTGAGGAGTCTATATAGAATGACAAGAGCAGAAAAGAAACTCATTTCTTATAGGAAAAATTTTGGATTAGTCTTTTTAATATTGAAATTGCCGTGCTATACATGATAAATTTAAAGTTCCTCATTATACAGAACTTATGATGAGGAGTATTGCAGCCAATCCGTAAAATGATCGACCCTTTATGGGAAAAAATTGAAAATCGAGGGTAATCGACGAATTTAGAACTGATTCGTAGAAATGGAATACTGAGTGGATGAGAAGAAATTCTGAAATAGTCTTCTTAATATCGAAATTACTATTGCAAGCGACTGATCTAAATTTCGTTATTACTCAACATGAAGAATAAGGAATATTGCTGCGAATGATATCCAACGACACCTAACGAAGATACATCCTTCGTCGGAAGGGATTGAAAATATTAGTTCATTTGTATCTCAATTTTTAAACAATTTCTCCGTTAACTAATATTCGCGGTCATTTCTAACTTTTATGTTGAAGATTCCTTTCAAATTCGTAATTCATTTCCTTAACAGATAAAGACTATTGAACATAATTGCGCAATATTTGACTGTTCCTTGCCAAGGAATATGAGTGAAACGTGTGTATTCCATGTGAAATATTTCAAAATATCTGTTTCTGGTCTACACAGCATTAAGCTATTTATCCCTTCCCAACCTTTCCCAAAAATTAATTTCATATAATTCAGAAATTACTATTCTTGTCTTGCGGTAATGAAGTCTAATTATTTCAAGGTTGAAGTTGGAACTTCTAGACATCGTATAAGAAACAGCAATTCTTGTAACGATGCATCAATACAAGATAATATTCCTCAACTTATACAACTTTTAAAAGCAAGCATTTGAAACAAAGAAATAATAACTTTAATTTAAATTTAGAAATTTTTAGCGGTCCGTTCAGTAGGATTCTTCGCCTGGACATTGCACAAGGAGTTGGTGAAAAGGAAATAGAATCGCGTGAACGGATGGAGTTAGGGAATTGCTACAAGTGCATATTCACATTATTCGGAGAGTTTGCCGAGTCACGTTAAATCGACACGGTGAGGAGTTCCTTCCAGGAAACTTCGCGCCGGAGAACCAGAGGCGAAAAACCAGCGTGTGCTTTGCATTGTAAATTTCACCCTGAAGATATGCCTGAGTACCGTTTATTATTCAACGCATTTCCTATGCCAGACAAATAAAATAAACTAATAACATCTACTCTCCTATCGACTTATTTCCCCTTATTTGAGGCGTAAACTTCACTTATTCTTTTCACGACTTATTCCCTTGAATAACTTATTCATTTAAATGTAACTTATTTGTTTATATTCTATTAAAGTTTATTTACATATGTTATTTAACATTTAAGGCACTACTATCTGTTTGAGCAAAGCTAAACTATTTATTATCGATATTCATTAACATCTATGTTCTGTCATTTCAACTATTTAGCTTCGTACTAAATTTTATTCGTAGGGTATAAATTCAAAATTTTGAAACGTGTATTATTCTGATATAGAAGAACTGAAAGAGAAGCGTGAGAATTCAAATACTATTTAAACGATGATCTTTAACAATATTCTCTATCGGAGCACGAATTACATATTTTTCGAATGTTATCATATTCGTCCGTTATAAAGTGAGCTAGAATATTCGAGATATCAAGAATTGCATGCGAAGCGAGAAAGAAGTGGATCCGTGTTACGTGTAAGGCATTAACAAAGGGGAATGGAACCACGTTGAATAATAGTGTACATTAAAATTATGCGACTCATTATTTTTTTAATGAAACAGATGAAGAATAGCAACGCATACCCTTCTCTTGCTGAAGGTTCTAAATCCCTTTTCTGCCACACAGTGCGTAACTGCGGAAATATAGTCACCACTATGAAGGACCTCCGCTTAGATCATTGTAAGTTGAATTTACAGGGTGTAATTAATCTTTGACATATACGATATGGAGAAAGTTACTTTGGAAATTAAATTTGGAAATCTGGTCATTTGGAGGTCTTTTAATAAGAAATAGCAATAAGCAACTAAGGAATAAGAAGGATAAAACGTGTAATTACAATAAATTGATGTTAACGAGTACTCCTAAATTACTGCTTGTATTATCAGTAATAATGGTGAGCATGTTATTATTAAGTCGTAATCTGTTTTACTTCTTATTTGAATTTTATGTATGCAAGGAGGAATTTTAGAAAAATGGGTGGAAGCGAAATAGAACTACTTTAAAAGATGATGTATGCGTGTCCTCCGATTTAATTGTACCATCGAAAATTTTATTACTTATTCTTCTGCTTAATCTTATTCTGACACATCACATATACAATTAATAAGAAGTTTGAAGGGTGTAGATTCAAAATAATGTGATATAGAAATCAGAATAGAAGATTATATTTGAAAGACAAGGGTGGGGTCAATCTTTCAGGTTAAATTATAGATTTAACATGATGGCATCTAATTAACCACGTCAGTAAGTACCAGTGCCAAGATTAAATGCTAGAGCATTCAATTAGGTTATATTCAAACAAAAGGTTCGAGGCAAAACATTATTAACCGTTGAGCTGAGAAGTAAACCTTCACCTGCTAATTTTGGAGCAGGTTTCATATCTCACTAACCTCAAAATCCCTTCAACGGACTCACAATTATCTATCTCAACAAATATTACGTTAAGCATAATTGCTACTGCAGAAAATATATCATAGTTCTATTTTCGGGGTTAATATTATATTCTGTTCTTTATTAAACCTATTTCTACTGCTTACTATTTAATAAGTAATATTTAATAAAATTGTTTGCTAACTAAAGTCATAAAATTCACATTCTTCGTACAGAAATTCTATTATTAACATCTGTTATTATTAAATATTTTATAAATTAATTCAATAAAGACGCATTCCATTTGGAAAATCTTGTTCCTTACTATCAATACCAGAGGAACATAGACTCAGGTATTTATTTTATTCAACATCTTTATTACTTCAAGGTAGGTCAATTTTGACATTATTATTACTTGAGTCTCTGCTTCACATCTTTACTTATGTTTATCAATAACTCAAAGAATTACATTGAATCCACTGCCAATAAGGTACCAGCATTCCAGATTATATATTAAGGACTCAGGAAAGAAAATTGATATGAATTACAATAATCAGGGTATCAACATATTGTAGATAAGGTTGTTGAACCGCTGCTGCATTTCTATCAAATATCACGTGGTGTGAAAAAGTTAGATTCCAAATCTGATGAAAGCATTTCATACTGGATGCTATTCACGTTGAAAAATTTACTTTCATTATAAGTAAATAGAGGAGGCAAATATTATGTGCCATTTTCCACAGGAAATGGGATATAAAATTTAATATAATGCGTATTAATTTTACGCCATTGCCCTTTATTTAGAAACTCAATATGCGTCTTTGCCTTATTAAATGCGTAGGGAATTGTAAATTGAAAGCAATTTCATTCAATCAAACGGGTTTACAATTCTATTCTTCACAATCCTATATCTTTGAACCTAATAAGTAGATTCCAGTTTTATTTACTTTTACTATTACCTCTAACAGCATAAGACTATAACGAGGCATTAGAATGTTATAATACCAAGTTTATTACGTTGCGATATTAGAATATCCTCTTTTAACTAGTAAGATGTGTCAAATTCAGGAAATCAAGGAGAATGGGCATTTCTGGACACTTCCTTTCTCGTGATACCCCATAGCTATTGAATCACAAAAAGCGTTTATTCTAACAAGAAGTTCCTGTCCGAAGGTACCAAAAATACGAAACGGAGAAATCTGGTATCGGATATTCACATTGAAGTTGTAACACAAATGGTTTCAATAAAAACATCACAGATATGCCAGCTCTTCTTAAAAGCCTGATGTTTTTGAACGTAATAGACCACTAAGATTGATTCATATTAACAAATAATGTTAGAATAAAAAATAGTGGACTTACAATATCATCCATACCTCAATACAAATCTTATAATACATTTATATAACTTTCTTATATCATAAATTCATATTATTTGAAATAAAGCTTAACTTCAGTATTACCAAACCAGTTAAAATAACGAATTCCTGACTTCCTTTTCTCATAATTATTTAAAAAATACACTTATTACATCAAAATTATTCTTCATATTTATCATTAGTGTAAGAGAAGGATTATCTGCACCCTCTTATCTTCATTCGATTGCTTCATTTAATATGTATACTTTATTCAAACTTACGTTGCACCCCGGAAGCACCAATATTAAACAAGAGACACTGGCACAAATTTCTGCATGCCAATTTTCCGTCTCGAATCCACTGCTGAAGGGCTCTTAACCGAGAGTTTCTAACAAGAATGAAAGAACGCGTGGCACACTTACATCGATATAAAGGCCCGAACCGCTTCCATCAAGTTATTAGTAAGACGGACTATGTCTAAATACGAAACACTAATGCTCAAAAGTTAACTGCCGTATAGCTGAGAGGCAGAAACGAAATAGATGTTTCAGAGCGCGCATAACTACAGCTCTCCCAATCCACGACAATTTGAAATTCCGGCATCCGGAAACGAGAAAAGGGGTGAAAAGCATAATTTATTAAACATTTTATTCCACATTCTCGCATCACCTGTGCACAAGGAATCGACCGCTGCGATTATATATCACCTCGATGTCACTCCTCGATGCATATTCGTTTACCGTCCGTCGCTCAACTGCAAATATGTTGCAGTTGTACCTTGTCCTCGGTATAGTCCGTCGCTAGAGGGCCGAAATCTCGATATGCATTGTTGCCTCTCATTTACTGTAGTCAAATCATAAATCTCCATAGAGGATTCTGTCGGCGAATCGATTAAATCCAATTTATTTTGTGACGATACTTGGACAGACACATAGTAAGCGCAGAATTAGGCTCAGAGAGATACAGCGAAAAAATTTTTTGGAATACCGGCAATAAGGAAAAGTTGAATCTTGTCAGTTACTATAATGGCAGTAACAATTAACCACCTGTTCCTTAAAAACATTTTCAATTATTTGATCTATTGCGAATCCAATCAGATGTCTGCACTGGAATGTATTATAGAAAAAAAACTTTGTTTCTAAAAGAAGAATTAAGGATGTCTGCGTGTTTCCTTCAAGGGCTGCCTTATTCAGTGTTTTCATTCTAACTGGGCACTTACGTAAAGAACCAATAGCAAATTGCAGGTCAATGACGTTGTTCTAGTGGTGCAAGCGGTGTGCAAGTTGTTGTGAAGCTGTTCGTGTAATTAAGTTGTAATGAATAACTTCAAGTAATACTGTATCATTAAAGATACTTATAGTATTATGTGAATATTATGTAAGGAAGGGTCTATAATAGGAAAATCATAGAAGGCGAGTAAATATCTCATTTTAAGAATATGTGTAAAATTTTGTATGTGTCATGTGTTTATGGTGGATCTAATTGAATGTATGTAAACAAATGTAAAATATAGAGATTAATTTTACCCCCAATTTCGCTCCTATCTTTGAAGCGACATATTTCCGACCTTTGAATCTTTATTATGATATACTGTTTCCGTAACCTACACTAATATTATAGTGCATAGTCTCATTACTTATGCGCATACTTTTCAAATCAGGCTTTAACTCATACTAGGATTCACTTTACTAGATTCTACCGTATATAAGCTTTTAATTATCGAAATCATTTCACTTCCCTTCGCATGACACTTCATCCCATAGCACCTGCATACCCTAGTTTCAAGTGAATCTTTTCTATAATTTGCGTTTCGTAGAATCTACGACTTCATATTTAAGTATTTCCTAAACGTGTACCAACTGCATCATTAACACCATAAACAAATTCAAATTTATGAATACTTTGCAATATGAAAATTTTTCTTTCATTCGCCATGATGTGCTGATACCGTAGTGAAACGCCATTCGAGGCAGCAAATTTTGTTCGGGGAAGGAAAGGAGACTATAGATAGACGTCCTCTCGCCCATCCGTGCTTCCTCTGAAGCAAGAAAGCCAAGAAGTGAGCTGCAGACTATTTATCCCTTTATAGCGACACCGGTATAGTGGAGATGTTTCGAGCCCCCTTGACTCGTATTGGATTTACCAGAGTCGAAGGCAGGTCCGACGTGGTGGACTCGACGTACAAGTTCGAATCTAGGCTTGAGGCCAGCACTCCAGCGTACGTTCTTCTGACAAGCATGTGAAAGCGAACGAGCAATTTCGTTCGAAGTCGTTCTGTTCCAACAGGGATACCATAAGTCTTATCAGACTTGCTGGTTTTGCCACCGTCTACAAGCATCTCCTTCGCGTTTGATCTCGTTGCGGCAAGGACGTACCGCCATACTGCCCGATTATGCCTGTGCAGGTAGAATCGATCCTCTTTCTCGTGAAATATTGCGACGTCATTGGCTAAGTAGATGGTAGATGGGTTTAGTTACGAGGATAAATTTCGAAATAAGAACTGGATAAGCGATGGAACATGATCTGAGTGTGTATATAAAGATGTGTAGTGGAGGAGCATCTGTCAGAGAAGAAGATGAGGAATTTTTCGGAAAAATGTTTGGGAACATGGGGGCAGACGAGATTTTATAAAGGATAACTCCGAGGGAGGAGTATTGGGCGTTATGTGTCGAGTCAGCGATGAGGGGCTTTGCTAAATTGGAAATCTTCTTGGTGTAAGATTGAAGCGAAACAGGAAGATGAAAGGTGGTCCTTTGGCTTTGTTTATGTACATGTGAAACGTATACATAAATATATTGTCTATTGACTGTGTAAATAAGATATCTAATGTTAATCGAATGATGTTGGGAGTGGACTATGAACAGAAAGGATATTTAATTAGACATATTGATGAACGGTTGTAAATATATTTTAGAGGTATAAAAGGTAAACGTGGTACCGGGTCCGAAACTTCTTGCCACTGAATATTTCATTACTTCCAAATAAGACTAACAATGAAAATTTCAAAATGGTAATACGGGTACTGAGCTACCAGTATTATAAGCTATCTAGAGGAAAATAGCATTTGTTACTTAATTATTAAACAGCCAATTAAATTTGCGTTCAAAGATTACACGACTTATTAAGTTTACTGTTAATAACAAATTGCTCAGTGCAGGAGTTTGTTTTAAAATTGAATGGAACGAAAGTAACTCAGAAGATTTAATTACAAATATCTCGTATCACTGATTAAATGGATTTGATAAGGGAATAGGTAGCTCTAGGATACACTGGCCAATAAACTTGTACTTATTAAATCTGCGATAACCGTTTGGTAATTCTTTTAGAGTTTACTTTATCAAAGGCAAATGCATAATCTATGTTGCTCCAGCATCCTCACATTTGAAAAAAGGTGCGTTCCTACAATAATAGGCATTAAGGACCGTCGGAGGTTCATTCATGTCTTGCAAGTCAGACGTAGGTATCCCGAGTTAATAAATGCATCTAACAACAACTATTTTTGCTTCTGAATAATTATAAATAGCTATCAGAGTTTAGAAATAACACACCGAGAATAATTCACACGATTATTTATGGACTTTCATTAAAAGATTATTATATGACAATGCTTCACAATGGAGTATTCCGTACATTTCTCAGAAGAAGAAACAACACAGAAGCGTTATTATGATGACGACCAGTATTGATAGAACGGTAGAATATATATCCTGAGAGAGAAAAACGTACAAATAAAAAGTAATACGGTTAACTTAACGTAAGAACATATATAGGAGAATTCCTTAATTTAGAAAACCCGTAAATGGTATTATTTGTTTTGTATAAATTATTGGATGCATTGTTGACGTCGAGTTAATATTGTTAATAACAAATAACCCGAACCATACATTTACAATTGAAATTGAAAAATGTAAGAAGATATCGACTATTATAGAGAAAAAGTAATTATCAGCGAAATGGTCAAAATTCGATAACCCTCGGCCGATGTCGGGAACCGATTATATGTCGTATAAGAGAGGCATCGCGCGAATTCTCAGGTCTTTGCCTGGTAGAGGTCGGACGAGGTACCTCGGGGTCTGGACCAGCCACATCCGGGACTTCACCAGTAAGACTTCGGCGACCTTCCTGAAGGTCAGCGTTGGGCAAACGGTCTCTGGTAAGTAAATACTCATTCAGGCTTCCCTCGGTTTTATATCCTCGTTTCGATTCTGATATAACTTTGTTGCCTTTAATAAGTCTCATCGTTCCCCATTCTAGTCTGTTCCTTCCCAGGACAAATCTACATATTTACTTTATAGGTTTATTATCTGAACTCGCTAGTTTGAACTCGAGTTCCCTTGTCGTCTTGACGACTTTATAGTAACTTCTGAGTTTACGAACAGGTCGTCGGCATAGAGGTTGGACGTGGCATTGGGGTGGGGTGGTGGTGTGTGGAGATCGGTGGTGGACATTGTCTAGATCTAGGGAATAGACGAAAGCCATTGTCCACTCCACACACACATCACCATCCATACTTGTTTTATTTCAGAATATAGCTACTTCTGTTTCCGAATCATTTCGTCGTTGGTTTGTTACATCGAATTCGGTATTACTTCATAGATGAGCCGTTTCTGCTCCATCGATGGATTACTCCTTCAATTTCGTTAACGATTGTGGTATCTATTCGTCAAGCTTCTATTTCCTTTCCTTCCGTGTAACTAATCCGCTTTCCTTTGGGTTCATAATTAGATTAATATACTATCTTTTCAGCTTTCAGGCTTCCAAAGGCTAAATCTGGAAGACTTCTTTGTACGACGAGGGATGCGTGCGCTTAGACACAAATAGTTACAAGATAGAAGATACTATTGGACGACGGGGGATGAATGCGTTTATATCTAAGGCGTTATAAATAGTTATAAGGTAGATTACTAGGCTAAGACTAACGTGCGTGTTACCTGTACCATGGTTAGCTATATAACTTGCAGCGAATACATCTATCCCTTATCTATCCTCTGTTATCCCTCTCGCTTAACAAATAGAACATAATTATTCACCCGATATTCGCGATCGTCCTTAGGTACCAGCTAGCTTACGCGAAGTTCCTTCGTGTACTGGATAATTCCATGCATCGTAAGCCATCGTCCCAACTCGTCCTCATTCAAGTCACTGTCAACCTCGCCATGCATCGTATTCCAGGACGGCCTTCGTGTCACCGTTCCTTCTGGGGTGAATGCGAAGTTCAGCAGCCCTGGTCGTACGCTGCTATGGTATAGGCCTCTAGTTGTTTCGGCATGTGTCTACGGTCATACCATTTGGGATGATAAAGTTCTACTCCTTTGGGCAGAATTAGGTAATGTCTGTCCTCCTGCAAGGCCTCACAGGACACTCGTGACACCTCTGGGAAATTCATTCGTTCGGTGATTTCCTTGGTACACGGGTAAGTCATGGCAAGGTCGGCCATGGCTGAGGTTGGCTATGCCCGATCTTGATGCTGTACCTGGTGCGTCTTGTACATAGGGGTACGCTTCGTATGCCAGACGGTATTAAGAATAATCGCGAACCCGTTCAGGCCCAGCGCGATTATGTCATAGTCCTTGACTGCTCGCGTCTTTCATATTTGTTTCCCCAAATCTTTGAGGACATAGAAATATTAGAGCCAGTTGAAATGTAGCATATTAGCGTTGCGTCAGTAGAGTGTAAATATTAGTATTGAAATCCGTAACACTTTTTGTAAGACACGTAATATAGTAAAGTGCCAGTGGCTTCGCTTTAACTTCTTGCACTCCAAGTTAGATTAGATGACTTCGAAACAGATGTCACCAGTAGTTTTTGCCACTAGGGCGAATGTCCGTTCTCAATGCGTAACCACTTCCACGTTGTGAGTCCTGGTATTGGGTATCGCTTTCAAGAGAGCAACTTTAGGAAAACGATGCCATGCTAAAGGCTAAGTATAAAGTCTACAACATTTGCTACCTATTGGAAACTTTCAATGTCCTTTCTGTGCGTCGAAAATATAAAGCGATCAGAAATCTTTCTAATGAAATTTCAGAGATTACATTTGGCATGTGTTTCACACCTCCTTTTTTATCGAAATGACATCAGCACTGAAAGACATTACTTTAACTACGTGTCGGAGACCGTTATTGTATGCATTTCATAGTATGCTACCAGTAGACTTCGAAGATATTTATCAAAATGAATTTTAATAGGTGCTTATAGTTAATGAAATGAATACTTATGATCCATTGTACTTGTTTAACTTATTATGCTACGGGGTACCAGAGTCTCAAATAAATACTAATATCAATCATTTAATATAACAAATTATATTATTCGAAATATGTTCCCGATTAATTTTGTAGAGAATTCAATTTTCAGCTGCATGCATTAATTACAGGCATAATACTAACTATACCTTTGCAACTTTTAGTCTACCCGATTCCTTACTAGCAGCAATGAAAGGGTTGGCACCAACGAGATGAAAACCGCGTTTCAACGACGCGCGGCAAAATCGGTTGCATTAAACAAATCTCCGCTATACATAGTCTTCGTGGGTTGTGAGTAATGCAATTCTAGACGTTCCACGGGAGTGACGTAAAAACGATTACCTCAGAGGGACGTGTCAAGCTGCAATTAATGTCAGTACTTCTCTCCGGAGTGTCAATAGACCAAAACGCCTTCCAAGGCTCCTTCTCTTCGTATAGGGCAATTGCGGTAGACCGGACCAAACAATAATCACAGGATCATCTGATTCTTGTAAAGTTTGGTGTTCCCGGACCAATCCCTTTGTTAAAATTGGGAACCACGACGTACGAATTTCAATTCCATTTCGTGTGCTTAGATTTAGACTTTTATAGACGGTTTTAAGTTTTACCGAATTTAATTGCAGCATTCGCATGTAAATAATCCTGTATAGATTCTAGAAGGTGTTATCCATAACATCGCCACACACCTACACACTATAACCTCTGAAGGTTTATTGGCGAAGGTATTCAATGGTACAGTATTCATCGTACCTTCACGCGAATCTGCAATACACATCATAGCCTGTACCACACACGTGTGGCGGAACCACCTGCTTCGTAGAGCTGTAAAAATTAGAAACTTATACAGTAAACGTATTTAGCAGATTTTAACAATCCTCTTAATATCTTGGATGCATACTTTCGAATTAATCAGCTACCACCAAATTTAACATAATAATCAATACTTGTCGAACACTGTATATCGCGGCTAGGAAATACCTGCTTTCAGCTTATGTTCCTAAGGTGATTACCCAGTGCACCTCATGAAGCTCTACCTAATCCTTCGCTGAATCTGACAAGATAAGCCATTTCTAAGGATTTACAATTTATAAATTAATTACCTGGTATATTTCGTCAAAAACACTCACCCGTACTGTTTACAGACTCCACAGATAATTCACAAATGATAAGGACAGTGAAACACATACAAACAATAGAACTACTAATGGGGACAAAATGACTTTACTTAGATACACTCTCATAGCAATTGCCGAGAGTATGCAGTTGCTTATTGCAAGGTAGACGTAGTTTCGCACATTCTTCATTATGTTGGCGTAGCCTTTCGAAGGATGCTGGGAGAACGAGGGACGAATATGCAAGGCCCAAGTCTGTGGGGGAATTCGTGTGTAACTCGTCGGACCATTAGTATAAGCATATACGTTCATGCTAACCTTTAGCTGAAGTCCACGGTGATTGCCGTTTGACAGAAGTGTGAAGTTATGGGTCGAAGTCGAACAGTGTTGTAATACTGCAATACTGTGTTGAGCTTTGCAGTAAGCCGAGAAATAGTTCGTAACTTTACTGTCACTCTCACATATATATGTTGTTGTTGACAATAAATATTACCACTGTCCATGTATTTACATCGATTTTTATTCCATCGTGATCATAATTCTGTATGCTGCTTTAATTTCATGATACCGATTTAACGCTTTGCGCTCGAGAGGCGCACTTCAGTAGCCAATCGACAAAATTTTGATGCTCGGTATCCATAAATATGTCAAATTGCAAATAATGTAACGGTGTGCGAGAAACTGAAATCAAATACATCTACGTGTTAATTACCATACGATTTCTTATAATAGCTCCGAAAATTACCCTCAGCGTTGTAACGGAAAGTCTTCGAAATTTTACTTGTAGCGAGTGTTAATTTGTAACTTTCAATTCGTTTCCCGCCTTCCTACGAAAAATAATTATCTATTTTTCGAAGTAGTCGCTAGTGTTATCTTCACAATATAATTGGCTATTCGCTAATGCTTTGAAGAATATGAATCGCAGAGGAAATTTTGTATAATTGCGACTGACCATGGATAATAAATTCACTTAAACCACATGGCTTCGAATAAACTTAGTTTCCAAACCTGTAGAGTGTACCAGCTTCGGTGGTCAGTAATCCAGTCTTCACCCCAGTGCAACAAAAATCTTAGGAAATGTTATTCGTAATGTCATAATATTAACGTGAGGCTGCGTTAATATATATTACGTAGGAAGCACGTATTGAAGGACTATAGATACGTAACAAGGAAAATTGCCATTCTCACATCACTTCTCATTTCATTGCTCCTGTCGCCAAAATATCAATCTGAATTTTACGTTCATATATATGTGCTAAGCTCTCTGTACTAAGTCCATCAAGCTTCCTGCCTTAAAATGCATAATCTAGTCGAAGCAATCTATACTATAATAATTCCAGTAATATGTCGAATTTTCTTTCCTATAGAGTATTCTCAAAATATGTTCCTGAATGTCTACTCAAAATGTCCTCAAATATAGCCTTTCACATTTTCATACTCACCAGTAGCACGTATACGAGCTTCGTTGCCAAATTCGTACTAACGACTACGTACTATAAAATTCTTGCAAAAGAAGACGGAAGAAACATTCGATACTTTCACGAGTATGCATGTGCGCACCGAAACGCGTGATTCCTTCTGGCGAAGCTCCGTCACGTGTACCTGCCATGGACATGCGGTTGAAAAGAGAAAAAGAGAGGTGGAGGAAGGGAGGATTAAAAGAAACGGACGGTATTGCGGAAAGATGAAAGATATCACACGTACACATACATACACAGCGAAATCGAAGGAATGAGCGCAACCGTTGTTCCAGCTAGACCTATCCTATGTAACGGGTGCCGTTGGTATCTCATTAGCATTTGTTTATCATCCTCCACACCGAACCATCGTGCACAATTTTTATTTCGTCCACACCGCCACGAATACTATGGCCAAAACTTCATTGCTCGAATTCCTGCACCGCGATCGCTTCTTCATACTAGAATTACTTTCGATGCTGTTACCTGGCGTAATTCGTGTGTCAGAGGCCCGTTCTTCGAGTTTATGTCTTTTTCAGAAATTTCGTGTCTGAATTTGAATACACCTGATCGTGGGCGACCATCTATGGCAGATTTTTGGCTGTTTATAAAATTCATTGCAGTAAAGATATTTCGCTTTTACTCTTTATTCGTGTATACATTGAAAGGAAGTTTGCTGCTTAAATCTTGCTGAATAGTTTAATAGTTGTGGAATGTTGTGAAATCAATCTACCAGTTGAGCCAGGTTACAGGGCAGGTATGTTGTATTATGGATAAATCCAGTATTTACAAATTATTGAAGACAGATTGTAAGGGAAGTGGGGTACACTTATTGCACACTAAAGCTCTCAATAAGGCTATCTGTAAGTAGAATTCTACCGATATGAAGAATTAGGTTGGATCCAAATCATCACCTCCGAATTAATTTGGATACTACGGGAACATTTCATTGTAATTAAAAAAGCTGGAAAATATATTATTCTACTAAATTTAAAATACATCCACTTCCTTACATTCATTCATAAATAATGGAATTACGTGTTCCTCAATATTTCATACAAATCTGCATACTACATTATACAAGACTAACCTATGTTATCTGCCTCACTTTCACGAATATCTCAACTCTAGTCTATGCCAACCTATGTATTTATTAATGCCGAGAAATATCATTCCACGGCATTACCTAAATCTTTTAATCCCAAAAATATATTTTTATTTCAAATATACGGATCCACTAGTTTCTGTGGTCTCTGCGCATATAAATTGAATTAAAATTAAATACCACTAATGCTGGAATATACACTGCAAAGTTTGACTTAATTCAATCATTCATCTACACGTAAATATTCATATCAGGAAAAAAAGCGACGAAATTGTTCATAGGGGACGAATATAGAACGAAAGTAATGACAACTATAATTTAATAACATTTGCACTCCGTATCTACTCATAAGCTTCTATTTTAGACACAAGGGGGGTCGAAATTCTTCATGAAATAACACAGCAATAGCTACACTATGCGACAAGTCGATAGTCTAAGCTATAATTTTCAGTGCTTTTCGAATAAACTCAGGGCGGTATATCTAGGTAAGAAATATTATTTTCGATTATAAACAAATTTGTTTCGAGGGGGTAACGTTTGCCTTACACAAAGCAATTGATGAGAACTTTGAAGAAACAGTTACTACTTTCAGAACAATATTTGTGGATAAATATGAAGATACCAAAGATGAATTACTTCTATTTATGTGTTTCATAAACGTGACGTGGCAAAGAGTATCTGCTCCTAGATTCGTATTCACCACATTGAATTATAGAAGATTTTACGAGAGGCTATATAAAATGATATCGTCTTTGCTGTGCCTTTTTCCTGACACGTTCGCTATGCAGTATTACGTTCCCGCGAGTTTTCACGGAATCCGGTAAAATTGGTAGACGGACTGTAGACGGTAATTAATGTTCGTTTTCGGTGTTAAGGACTGAAGACACTACGCGAAAACGAATGTGACACGTGCGAACAATGAATTTTGTCATATGGAGTATAGAAACATGCAGGCTGTGCTGTTATTTCGTCGCGTACGGTGCGATAACATATATCCCAGGTCAAGACTACTATCTCCAAAAATTTCCAACAACCACAGCCCAGAATAAAGTCATTCGCTGCGACGAGTACAATGTTTGGCAGGCATAGAGACTTCACATGCCTCCCAGTTCCCCGAATCCGTCGTAATTTCTCGGTGCCTGCGTCACGTAGGCGATGGAGAATGTAGTTCAAAACGTGTTCATTAAGTACTAATTAATTGAATGAGTTGTAGTGTTATGGATATTGTGATGACGAAGGAGGTCTAATCAAGTTGCTAGGAAAAGTGCATAGCGGAACGACGAGCGGATTTGGGGAATGGAACGAGGAAAGTGGAGGCTAGATGACGAGGCTGATGGAAAGGTGCTCGCATGAGTACAGAAGGACGTTTGCGCACACTGCCTATCCGCTCTTC